>NW_015961948.1:1206405-1378543 GCF_000497045.1 Kalmanozyma brasiliensis GHG001 | reverse complement strand
CAGCGATCAGATGCTAGCAGACTTCAGCTTGGAGTCGACCCGAACTCGATCAAACGTCGATTGCCCTGCTTAACTCCGAAGCTCGAATGAGAAGCTGGCCGTCTGGGTGCGTTCGACGCTGGACGGAGTGGTGAACTTTGTCGCCGGTCTTTGCACGCAAGACTCGGGGGCTGCGTCCGACTTTGCGAGTAGGTTCGGATACGAGTGCGATGAGCTTGTGTGCGGTCGGAAGCTGTGTGGATGTGGTGGAGAGATGGACAGGAGTATGGGTTAGGCTCCGATCGACAAACAAGTTGTTAGCGAGCAAGGCTGCGTGCGCACCCAAACCGCGAATGATTTTGAACCCGTTTGGCTCGGCAGTCAGCAAGCGGCGAGTAATGATCAGCAAGGGTGTAGCAGCATCAGCATCAGCAGCACGTCTCAGAGGCCTCTTCCGGCTAAAGCGCGAGCCAAGTTCGAAACTCATTTTTCAAGAAAAACAGAAATCACAATGCCGCGGGCACAAGTAGCAGACGCGCTGTTTGCCAGCTCAACAAAGCGTGGCTGACTGCCTCTCGGAAACGCTAGGCTCTCGGAGGACATCGAGAGCACACGTCGCAGTCCCTGCCTTTCGATTGATCTTCCCTGCTTTGTCATTCAAATCCATCTGTACAGCTAGATTGCGTTTCCTGTGATGAACGGATGTCCTTTTGCGAGATAGCAACGCATCTGACGGATGGTAGTGGTATGCTACTGTATTGATGACGAGCTGGGAGCTGGTAAAATTATGCAAGCCGTCAGCGACCCACACAAATGATGTGTGTGGGCCGCGCCGTCCGGCAATTCTGTTCCGTTTGGAACCACGCCAATCGGGAACGCGAACTGCTCGTGTACGTAAGCAACACTTGCGGAATTGAGTGTTAGACTTCGCTTCTAGCATCGACAGAGCGGTTGAATTCCCATGACAGCGTTGTACTTCATTCAAATGAACACTTCGTGACATGTCGATGACAATAAGGTTCGGTTCAACACAATGAGGTGTGTGTATCATTGCTTTTGGTGTTTAGCTGTTGAGAACGCTTGGGCAAGCGTCTCGGTTTGTACAGGATCATCGTCGCTGCCGACGAGACTAGGACGTGTGTGATGAGACAGGATCGCGGAGGGGAGAGGGAGGCCGATGATGGCCATCGTTCACCCCCGCAGGTCCATGTTGCTAATATAACAAATGCGGAGAGGATCGTCGAGAACAGAAGGAAACAGTGCTTGGTTGGGAACTCGTGCGTTTAGACACGGGTCTTGCCGGCACCACCCTTCATCTGCTGTCGCGAAACCTGGGGACCAGCA
The DNA here is from genome assembly GCF_000497045.1 of Kalmanozyma brasiliensis GHG001. Classification (NCBI taxonomy): domain Eukaryota; kingdom Fungi; phylum Basidiomycota; class Ustilaginomycetes; order Ustilaginales; genus Kalmanozyma; species Kalmanozyma brasiliensis. The sequence goes on along the minus strand of NW_015961948.1, from coordinate 1,377,220 downwards.
CCGCCGGCACCGACCGACTTGATCTTGTTGGCCTTGCGAACCTCGGCCTTGGCTTTCTTGTCCTCCTTGCTCTTGGTCACGGCAGCCTGGCGGGCGGCAGCACGAACCTCGGGCTTCTGGTTGCGGCGAGCGTTGATCTGCTCGAGCGAAGCACCCACGATACCACGCTGGTGCTTGACAGTCTTGCGCGAGCGCTTCTTGGCCACCTCCTCGGTAACTCCCTTCTTGTGAAGTCGGCGGTAGACAGTGGTCCAAGCGATCTTACGGGGGTTCTTGCGCTGCAGGAAGAGCGACTCGTTCTTGGAGCTGACAAAGCGGAATACCTTGTTGTCACCACGGACGTAAAGACGACCCTTACCACTGTTGAACGTCAATTTGTAGTCATCGCGCGTGTTCGTATCATTGGTCAGTATCACTGTGGGCTTCTTCCAAGGGCATCTGCATCCATGGGCTGTTGTTCTGAGGAAGTAGGTGTCCGGGTGTCGAAAGTGTGAACAATGTGGTCGTGTTGAACAGCTGTTTGGCGGCCCTGTTGCGACTTCACGTAGACCAGCTCCTTCCAAGGACCATTCTCCGGTCCCAACGTGGACGTTGGCTTTGCCTTTTGAGTCGAACGGCGCAACGAGTTGATCCGACCGACAATGATTACCCAGCTTCCCGATCCTCCAATGCTGATGGTGCCTCGCGCTATCCTGCCGTGTCGACGACGCTGCACTGCGGGAACTGTCGGTAGGGGTGGCGATCCTTCGATATCTGTCGCCTGACGGACGGGATGACGACGCTGATGTGATGCCATCTTCTCACCGTCGCACGGAAGACGGAGATGGTCGAAACCGCTGGCTGATGATGATCACTGGCGTGTCGATGCTGCGTGTGGGATACGGACGAAGTTGTTGCGGCATGACCCAGCCTCCGACACGACCCCTTGCTCTGACAGTGTCTCCTTCGAAGAAATGCTGTTCCGACCGAAGCTGAATCCTCCAAACCCGTTCTGATCGCTGTATCCAACGTGTGCTGGCGTGCCTTTCCGCCTTCGTATCCCTGCTCTGAGCCCATGATGTGATCTGACCAGATGAATGTCGGTGCTCCCTGCCTTGGTGTGCCCTTGCGGCTCTGACGTGCTCCTGCTACTCAAGGTTGTTATGTCGATGTTGGTGCAATGCTGCGCGAGTGGAGCAGCCCATGGGATGCAATGCTGATGATGGTTTGACTACTTACGGGTAGATCTTCCTTTGGGAGAAAGCGCAAATCTCGACCTTCATCTGAACGTGTAAAGGTACGGGGTGAAATGTGTTGGGTGGTGGTGAGCGGTTGCTCTGCTGAATACTGCTATACGGAATCTGCTGGCGGTGCTGGTATTCCGAGTTGCGATGTCGGCGGAGCTTACCTTGAGGATATGTGATGTTGATGTTGTCGAGGTGGAGACGATGGTGAGGACGCCGTTTCAGCAGCCATAGCCTGACGACGAACGATGAACTGGCCTCGAGCCTTGACTTGGCTTTGGCTTCCAATCGGGCAGCACAGCGCAATGTCAGTTGCTCGCGGCACTTCGGCAGTCTCGATGCATCCTCGCCCTTAGTGGGCTCACGTGATAAGCTCGGCCGAGCTTTATCGAATCGAAAATTTACCAGAATAAGCTGTACACTGCCGGTCTCACAATTGAAGGAAATTCGTCTGACCTCGACCTTCAGCTATGTGATGGCTCGTCGTGCTCCAGCATCTCGCCCTCTGACCGTCGTGTCAGTGTCGAGGAGGTCCATGATCGGTGTCATCTTGAATTGCTCAACTCTGTCTACAATTTTTTGCACAGCCAGCGCATGTGTCACGTCAGCGGAAGCATGACATGCTTGGAACGGCGGCCGAGGCAAGGGCATGATCACACGCCGGGTTCGCGGTTCCTGCAGCTGTCGCCGACGAGGGCGTTGGGTGGGCGTACGAGGTACAAGCCGACATGCATCCCGAAGCGCCCTGTCACGACGCTGCAGTCCCAACCGCGGGTTGGACGCCGCTGCTTCATGCGGATCGCCTTGTTGCTCGCATGCACCTGGAGGCAGCTCGACGACGATGCGACTGGAGTATCTGCGTGCACATGGCGTCTCCGAGGCTGTGCTGACCACGCGACACTTTTGACTTCCGACACATGCGGGACCATGGCTCCTCTTGCGTTTTCATTGGACTGTCTCGCCGCTGGTCGCCTCAAGACCGTCGGTTGAAGCACCGATGGTTGCTGCAGCTGTCACGATCGCCACATCGGACAGAAGAATGCGGATCACAGGCGCCACAAGAAACACTGCGGCCCTTGGCTGGATCTGATAGCGTGATGAGCCGGGGCACAGCCATCTTGGGCTGATTGAAGAGCTCGGTGCTGTAAGGAGTTGCTCTGATCTGAATGCGACTATCCCAGCCGCATACCATCGACACTGTTTGTCTTGGTCATTGTCATGACAATGACCAGCTTGAATGTCGAACGGCACCTGCTAACGATGAAGAGCGAAGCCGATTATCTGATCAAGCCTCTGCCGTGGGATACCCGCGGAGGATAAGGCGAGGAAGCGGGAAGCGGAATGAACAATTTGGCTTGCCGAGTATTCCTTTTCCAATTCGACTGCTCAGGCACGACTCCAACGACACCACCCCAGCAGCATCAGCAGCCTCGGAGTCAAGCTTCCGGCGCCGCGAGCTTGGCGCCAGACACGGCACCTCAAATTTAACCGAACGAGGCATCACAGCGGCCGCAGTGCCGCCCGTCCAGCAGCATCATCATCTGCTGCTGCCCCTCACAACATCACTTGTCGCTCTGCCATATCTCGCCTACAAGACAAGCACAGATGACGAGGGGATCATCCCGGACCTGGACCTCGTCAGGCACACAACCCCGTCATCTCCCTCTCGAACAACGAGTTGGCACAGCGAGGATCAACTCCGCTCCTGCTTGCGAGCGCGTTTCTGCGTGTGATGGGTCTGCACCGCCTTGAGTTCGCCCGCGTTGGTCTTCGGCTAATTCTCCACCATTGTTCCAACGGGCTAGTGCCCCGCTCCCCTCGCATGGTTTGCTTTGTTTGCATAGGCACAACTGAGCTATCATGGCACTCTAGGTATGCTCCCCGCTCAACAAGATGTACAGCAGCCCATGGCATCGTTCCTGGCCAAAAGCGCCCTCATCGCTTTCCTCTGCTTGCCAAGCGCTTGCATGACTTGTTTGGCAGAATACGGCGACCCAGTCGAGCAATGTCGCCATCATCGCGCCCACTCGGGCCCTCCTTGACCGCACTTGCACCAACGCTTTTGTCGGTTTCCGGCCAACGTCTGCGGGCAGTCAGGCTGGGATCAAGACAGACGCTGACCAGAGATCTGCAAGAGGGAGCCGGTCAATTCTCTTGGTGACGATTGCCGTCATGTGTGGGCAGGAAACGAGCGGCTGTTGCCCTTTTTTCGTATTGCGGCGGCTCGGCTCGCCAAATGTGAATGATTACCTTTGAGCCTGTCTATCTTCCTCCCTCCTCTCCACCATCCTCGCCATCCTGTCCGCCGCCGCTGCTGCCACCACCTCCGCCTTCTCCCCTTGAGCTTGTGGTACGTATCTCTCACTCATCATGCTTGGTTCGCCGCGGGCGGCTCAACATCCGACTCGGCACTCGCTTCGACATGGTTCAGATCCCCACCCAAGCACAACTATCACTTCAGAGCAAAGCCCGTCCGATAGCGGCGACGTCGGTTTACGGCTCCTTCGTAAGCGAGACTTCGACACGGGTCACCCTCACCCATGGTTGCCAATATTTGATCTTCCCTCGTCGACCCCTCGCTGTCCGTTCCGCGTGGATCTCTTGTCATCCGAGATGATGCAGACATGGGAGCCTACAAAGTCGCAGCCGCCTTTCCGCCCAACATGAGATCTCATTGCCCACCTCGACACTCTACCTCCGAGCAGTTCGCGACATTGCTGAAACACTAATCTTGGCAATGACACACCCGGCGTCGGCCAAGCCGTAGGCACAGCTAGCCGAGGCTTCCTAATTAGCCGGCGCTGCCTCCTAAGCCATGGACTCCCTTGATGGCGTTGCACTCGATTGGATCAGTGCTTCGTTCGTCGGTGTCAGACGACGTCCAGCACGACGGCTCGCTTCGTCTCTCCGACCCCGCCTCCGCTCTGCACCTAGCCGCGTTAGCCTCTTGCCCCGAAAGCCAAGCATAGCTCCATGGCCACGTCGCTCCTCCTGCGCTCACCCTTGCTGACATCCCCTCTGACTGCCCTTCCTCTGCGCCCTTGTCAAATGATCGCTACCCTACTCGACACCCGACAGCCTAGTCCGCTTGAGTCTTACTCGCGAAACAGCCTGCTCGTCTCCTCCCCCTCCCCGCCTTTCACCGCCTTCTATCCTGCTATCAGCCTCGCCTTTTAGTACATCGCCATCCAACACTCCGCCTTTGTTGTGACAAGCCGATCATCCTCGGCTTCTCACTCTCGAACCGACACTTCAGACATCCAACGCGCGCCTTTGGTCGCTGCATCTGCTGTCTTGCTGTCGCTTGCTCGCACCCCATCTACATCAACATCACCACCAAATTAGACGCAGATAGCGATCGGCTGCCGTTGCGCCTCCTATTCCGCGATCTCACCCCTCTTCTCGTCACAAACGCTTCACCGTCTCAATTCTTCCCAACTCTCCACCATGCAGTCCACCAACGCCGTCAAGCTCGATGGCCAAGCTCCCAGCGCTCCCGTCTTCCAGCGTCCCTCCGGGAGCGGAGGAGGCAACAAGAAGGGCACTAGCGCTGAGCGCAGAGCCACTCATAATGCCATCGAACGAGCCCGCCGAGAGTCGCTCAATGGGCGTTTCCTTCAGCTCGCCGCATCGCTGCCGGCCATCTCGGACGTTCGACGTCCCTCCAAGTCGCTCATTGTCAACAAATCGCTCGACTTTGTCGCCGAGGCCATGAACCGAGAGGCCGTCTATCGTCTCAAGATCGACAACATGCGCCACGAAAACATGCAGCTGCGTCAACAGCTCAACGAATTTCTCGCTCAAGCTGGTCGTGAGGCCCTCCCGCAGCCTCCCGTTGACGAGCTGCCGGTCCCTTTGGCCGAGTTGCGCAACAGGAAGCGCCAGTCCATCGGCGGCGCTGCGGGCTCCCTTGCCGACATGTACGATCTCGAGGACGACGACGGCCTTTTCGTCGCCGGCAGTGAAGGAGAGGGCGGCAAGAACAGCCCCACTTCGACCTCGTCCGCTGCTTCCAGCGTGCGCGGCTCCCTTTCCGGATCATTGCCGACGGGAGTAGCTGGCTTCACGCCCTTGCCTTATCCTGGCGCCTACACGCATGTGCCCACCTTCCTCTCGGCTCCGGCCAACCCCAACGCTGCCAACAGCACTTCGCCTGGAGCTTCTTCGACTTCTGAAGAGGTCGGTTCCGGCCAACGTGGTGCTGGCTTTGTCGACCAAGCTGGTAACTGGATGCAGCGCGGCGCTTTTGAGGGTCAGACGGCCGCCCCTGCTCAGCAGCTTACTTACTCTGGTCTGGCTTTTTCGTCGTCCAATGCCCATGATGGCCTGGTTGCTTCTTCTCGTCCTGATGTTGACGGAGTGCAGTCGTTTGCCGCTCTGCAGAACGGCCCCACTCCCAATGGCCTGGGTCAGGGCGGACAGGCTCAGATGTACGCGATGGACGCCAACAGCCTTGCCCAACTCCGCAATGCGCACCAGTTTCAGCTGCAGCAGCAGCACTACCAGTTCCAGCTCCAACTCCAGCAACACCAGCAACAGCAACCGCAACCGCAAACGTCCAACATGGCCGCTTATAACCCGTCGTCGCATTTTTTTGATGCGCCGCTGCAGTCGGCTAGCTTCATGACTGCAGTCTGAGCGCATCTCTCCATCGATCTTTTCTTCGAATTGGACAGCCTTTGCAAGATGCCTTGCACGATCACTGGCGTCGTCTGCATCCAATGTCCAGGGTCCTTGACGTTCCGCCCCTCCGTTAGCAATGTGCGGGACGGTCAAGGGCCATCCCTTCCTCCATACGTTCTTTCATTCGCGCTTGCACCCATACCGGTCTCAGGACAGACTTCTTGGCGCCTTCTCTCTCACACTCTCTCTTGATTCGTGTTTATATTCTGACTGGCTCAGTGGACTCTCTTTTCTGTATTGCTTCGATAGTATCGTTCATCTACTGCTCCAGTTTCGTTGGTCGTTTGCCAACCGACCCAGATTGTCTCAAAGACCCGCGCTGGCTGTAGATCAAGTGTGTGGGTGTATGTGCATCGTAGGCGCTTGCTGAGTCTTCATCGCCCCTCAAGAGATGGTCGATGCATCGAAGCTGTGACACATGAGAGCGACCGAAGAGAGGTTCGAAGCGTCAGCCGCCAGACACTTGAAGAGGTCGAGTCAGATTTCACCAGCAGCCAACCACGTCGAGTTCTGCACAGTCTATCCGAATTCAATACAAAATCGTGCAGTGACTTGAAAAAGCGTGAAAAGCAACACTTCGAACTGATTAAAAGCGTGCAGATGAGAGCCGTCAAACTGATAAGGGCTTGCCAATCTGGCTCTGGTGCGATTGGCTTGCAGCTAGCTGGACTCTGGTCGCGAGGGCAGAGGAGACAGGGTTTTTTTCCTTGGCTCGGACCATCTCACATGACTCAAACAAAATCATTCGGAGCGAGTGAGTCGATCATTGCAACTCTTCTTGGAGTTCGACATCGAAGACTATCATCACCTCCACCGTGCTCTTCGACGACGACCCTGCTTTTGTCGACTCAAGGCTACTGGCGCTGTCGTTCGATTCATCAACCTTCTCTCACGACAGCATCTACCTCACTCTCCGCGCATCGACTTTCGAATCTCCTGTTCACTACAATGGGTGTGCTTGCAGCCCAGCGATCGTCTTCGCGCGGTCTTGCTCGCGCCGCCGTCGCCTCCCAGCGATGGCTGAGCACCGCTTCGGCTTCCCGCGTCGCTACCGTCTCATCCGCTTCTTCCACTCAGGTCGAGTCGACCAAGGCGCGTGCTGCTTCCGCTGCGCCTGCCGTTCGAGCCTACTCTAGCGCTGCCGCTCGCGAGAACGCTTACGACCGAGAGACCATCACTCGTCTATTGTACTCGCTCGCCTCGCGCAAGGAGGTCGAGCGCTACCTGCGCATCTTCTCCGCCGCCGACAAGTTCGCCGTCATCAAGGTCGGCGGTGCCATCCTCACGCACCAGCTCGAGGAGCTCGCCCTCAGCCTGTCGTTCCTGCACCGTATCGGTCTCTACCCCATCGTTCTCCATGGTGCCGGTCCTCAGCTCAACGATCTTCTCGAGAAGGAGGGCGTCGAGCCCGACTACATCGACGGCATCCGCATCACCGACGCCAAGACGCTCAAGGTGGCCCGCCGCGTCTTCCTCGAGGAGAACATGCGTCTCGTTGAGAAGCTCGAGTCGCTCGGAAGCCGCGCTCGCCCCATCCCCATCGGCACCTTCACCGCCGACTACCTCGATAAGGACAAATACGGCCTGGTCGGAAAGATCACCAAGGTGGACAAGGAGCCCATCGAGAGCGCCATCCGCGCCGGCTGCCTGCCCATCCTCACCTCGCTCGCCGTGACCCACGACGGCCAGATCCTCAACGTCAACGCCGACGTCGCCGCCTCGGAGCTGTCCAAGACGCTCGAGCCGCTCAAGATTGTCTACCTCAACGAGAAGGGCGGTCTCTACCACGGCAAGACCAAGGAGCTCATGGAGGTGATCAACCTCGACGAGGAGTACGACGACCTGATGAAGGAAGAGTGGGTCAAGTACGGCACCAAGCTCAAGCTGCGCGAGATGAAGGAGCTGCTCGACCACCTGCCCCGCTCGTCGTCGGTGGCCATCATCTCGGTGGACCAGCTGCAGAAGGAGCTCTTCACCGACAGCGGTGCCGGCACGCTCATTCGACGCGGCTACAAGCTGTACCGCAAGAACAGCATCGAGGAGGTGGGCGCCGAACGCATCCGTCAGGTGCTCAAGGAGAACGACGACGAGATCAAGGACGGACGCAAGTCGGTCGCCGAGTTCTTCTCCGAGGTCTCGCAGCACCCGTACACTGTTTATGGTGACGAGCCGTTCGACTGCGTTGCGTTTGTCTCGCAGCCCGAGGGTGAGGTGCCTATCCTGCAGAAGCTCGTCACCACCCGCAACGGCGTGCTCAACGGTGTCAACGACAACATCTGGAAGCAGATCCGCAAGGATCACAAGCGATTGGTGTGGACCAGTCGCGCGGATGACGACCAGCGCGCTTGGCACTACGAGCGTGCCGACGGCTCGTTCACGCGCAACGGACGCTCGCTCTTCTACTACGGCATCCACGACGTTGCCGAAGTCGAGACGATTGTTCGCAACCTGGAGGAGAAGAGCCGGATCGAGCGCGCTTACCTTCCGCTCAAGCCGGCCAAGCCTGCGCCGAGCGGCACCAGGGCGTACTCGACCATGGCTCGACCTGGGCTCACCTCTTCGCGCGTGATGGGCGGTCGTCGTGGGTACGCTACCGCCGTCGAACGCTCCGGACCTCTGCCCGGCACTACGACCGACAAGAAGCGCGTCGCCCTCATCGGCGCCCGCGGCTACACGGGCCAATCGCTCATCGCACTGCTCAACAACCACCCGCACATCGAGCTCTCCCACGTCTCGTCGCGCGAACTCGCTGGTCTGCCGTTGAACGAGTACACCAAGACCCAGGTCAAGTACTCCAACATCGGCGTGGAGGATCTGAAGAAGCTCGAGCGCGGGGAGGGACCCGGTGCGCCACCTGATGCGTACGTCATGGCGCTGCCCAACGGCGTGTGCAAGCCGTTCGTCGAGGCGGTTCAGGAGGGCGGAAGGGACAAGCCCAAGGGTCATGGTGTGATTGTGGATCTGTCTGCGGACTATCGGTTTCAGGATGAGTGGACGTATGGTTTGCCAGGTCAGTAGATCCTAGAGAGGAACGAGGGGAGCATGTAAAGCACCGGGGAAAGAAATGGAAGATTTCAAACTCGACCGTTTTCTAGGCGCCGGTGTCTGTGCGTGCCCCTCTCCTCGTCGTCGTTCCCATGAACCGCTTTCCTTTGAGCACCCCAGCTGACCCCCTTCCCCTGCTGTGCTCCCCCTTTGGTGATTACAGAGATCTACGGTCGCAAGCAAGTCTCCTCCTCACGACTGATTTCGAACCCCGGTTGCTACGCTACGAACAACCAAGCGCTGATCGCGCCCCTTCTGCCGTATCTGGACCTAGCTGCGGGTCCGACGGTGTTTGGTGTGTCGGGGTACAGTGGTGCGGGAACCAAAGCATCCGAGACGCCATCTGGCGAGAAAAAGACGGTTCCCAAGATCACCCCCGAAGACCTGGCGGGGGGGATTCGAGCGTACTCCCTTACGGATCACATCCACGAGCGCGAAGCCGGACATCAACTCTCACGCCTCCACCCCGATGGAGGACCCGTGAAGGTGGCCTTCATCCCCCACGTCGCACCGTGGTTCCAGGGCATCATCTCCACCCTCTCCGCCCCCCTCAAGGAGAAAATGACCAGCAAACAGGTTAAGCAACTCTACGTCGACTTTTTCGCCAACGAACCCCTCGTCAAAGTCCAAGACAAGGTGCCCGAGGTGAAAGACATTCAGTTGCAACACGGCTTGAAGCTCGGCGGCTTCCAGGTGCACTCCGATGGTAAGAGGGTCGTGGTTGTTGGTGTGATCGATAACTTGCTCAAGGGCGCAGCGACGCAGTGTCTGCAGAACTTGAACATCGCACTGGGCTACGAGGAGCTCGCAGGCATCCCAGAGGTCAAGTAGGTCGTGTGAAATAGATAGCGTTTGTCCCCCCATCTCGTCGTGTAGCAGGAGTTGAAGTGGCTCGTGACTGTGCAAGCTCGCCATCAGGCGGTGAGACAACGTTTCGACTCACATTGGACCTCATCCTCGTCACAACAATCCTCATCCTCTCCAACCTCGTCCACCAGTTATCGGCACACCCGCCAACACGCAGCGAAGAAACAGCAATGGAACTCGATTCAAACGATAAAAAAAGTGCAAAAGAACATACATACATTGGGTGCGAATGCTCGCCAGACCCTTGTGCCCGCTCGTAGCCCGTCTCGCCTCCCACTTTGGGGAGAAAAAGTGGGGCAAGAGGTGCGATCGAGCGGCGCACGAAGGGAAAGGCTTTACAGAGAAAAGATCAACGACGACGGAGAACGAGCGGTGGGCGGGAAAGTGAGGGATGAGGAGAGGGTGAAAGTCCGTGTGCTCGTCGCCGCGAGGAGGCAGGGCGACGAGTCGGGGAGGAAGCAGGAGCAGGTAATGTCCGTTCGGGAGCCAAGGAGCGGTGAGAGCGGAGGGAGGCACGGAACAGAACGAGCAGACGAGGAGGCCTCGATGGAGGTAACGCTCGCAGACAATGGCGGAGGAGCTCGAAAAGCGGAAAAACAAAGCAAGTGGTATCATAGAGTTGGCAGCCCCAACGCAATAACTTTCAAAGTCATTGCGAAAGATCGCCGGGGTATCGCATAAGGTTGATGAGGTGGAAATCCAGGAACGCAGGAAGAGTTCGAAGACCGGCTTCTTCGGAATGGAAGAAGCGAGGCACGGCTACTCTTGCTTGATCTGCAGACTGGGACCAGATGCGATCGTGACACCGCCTTGAGGTGCCGCGGTGAGGACCATGGGGGCGCCAAGGTGGGACATGGGATAGACCGAAGAAGCGTCGTATCCCTCGCCACCGACAGCAACATCGCCATCGCCGCTCATCGTAGTGTGAACGCGGGCGTGCTGGTTGAGGTTGTCGTGTCGGCTGAAGCGCTTGTTGCAGGCAGGGTAGGGGCAAAGGTAAGGCTTGTCATCGGTGTGGATGGAGCGCACGTGACGCTTGAGATGCTCGCTGCGCTTGAAGCACTTGCCACAGCCTGGCACCTTGCACGTGTAGACCTTGCCGCTCTTGCCGAGGTTGTTCATCTCCTCGGGCTTGTTGGGCACACGGCGACCTCGCGAGCGCTTGGTGATGAGGCCGGCGTAAGGGTTGGCGAGGTGGGCGAAATGGTTGTAGAGGCTCATGCCCTTAGGCAGCATACTGAGGCCGGGAGCCGGGGCCGGAATGTGCTGGATCTGGATTTGGCGCGAAGGGGGAGAGGCGAGCACCGAGGGCATCGCGCCAGCCATGCCAAAGGACGGGAAGGGCGACGAGCTGCGCGCGCTGCTGGGCGACGAGGGGCAAGGCGAGCCGTGCGGGTGGAAGCATGAGTTGTCGGGAGCGCTCTGAGAGAAGACCATCGGGTACGGGCCAGCGTTGCCAAAGAACGAGTTGGCAGGGTAAGGCTGCATGGGCGCGGCCATAGGCAGACCAGAAGCTTCGGCACCTCCGAAGAGGCCGAGGCTCGACTCGCTACCGCTGCACCTCATGTGACCGTAGCCATGGCCGTACTCGCTCGAGGCTTGACTGTAGCCAAGTGGCGAGACGGGCATTTGAGGGGTCACGAGGTTCGCGGCGGTGTTGTCGCAGGCAGACATCGAGTCGACGCTGGCAGAAAGCGGAAGCCTCTGTCCACCCTGGTCGGCGTCCTCGATAAAGTCGTGGAAGCTGAAGGCGGCGGCTGCGTTGAAGGTGCTCGCCTTGATGGTGCCATCCTTGGAGGCCCCATTGGGCGAGCTGAAACCGATGCGGTTGAAAGCGGTCTGGATGGATTCGGCCCCGTCAAAGGCGTTGAACGAAGCCTCACTCCAGGAAGCAGCGCAGGCATCGTCTGCAGCAGGCGACGCAACGTTGCTGTGATCTTCACTCTCGAAGCCACTGTAGTCGTACTCGGAAGCGGTCGAAGCGGCAGAGCTGGCAACGGAAGAGGTGAGGGAGAGGCGCTGGATGGCACGGGGACGCTGAGGAATGTCGGTGGGAACGTTGACACCGTCAAGGCCAAAGTCGTCAGCGAATTCGAATGCAGGCTTGAGCGTGGCGGTAGTGTCGGCGCGTTTGCGCTGAACCTCGAGCATGAAGGCGGGTGCTTCGAGAGCGTCGCCGAAACTGTGGGGCAGGGAGCTGGTCATATCGATGGAAGGTGAGAAGCCGATGGGGCCGCCGGACGAGAGAGGCAGGTCGAAGAGGTGAGCCGCAGCATTGGGACTGAAGAGTTGGTCCTCCATGTCGATGATGATGATGAGAGGTGTGGTTGTGAGTTGAAGGCTGAGGCACGGACCGAAGATGGTGTGCGCGTGTGGTGGGGATGGTGGAGAGGTAGAAGCTCGTCGTTGGATGATGCCGAGGATGCAGGGACAGAGGATGAGGAAGAGGTACGGATCGAGAGGGTCTGATCTGGTCGTAAAGAGGTCGTTAAGGGCACTCCTCAAAGCTGGAGGAGGAGCCGCGGGTCGTTAAAAGTTCGTTACAGGGAGAGCGGTGCACGTCAAAAAAGCCATGCAGGTGAGAAGCACCGGGTATGGGACGGACGAAACTCGGAGAATGGCGAAACTGTGTCGCGTGGAAAGTTGGAGCGTCTGTACCGGCGACGCGGGTGGACGAGCGAGTAGATGGGTTTGTGAAGGGCTGCAGCAGGTAGTGGCGTGAAGTGGGATGTGATGTGTTGAGGATGGGTGTGCTTGCACAAAGACAAGGAAAATAGGTTGAGTGGGATCGCTGGGTTCGTTAGAAGGTCGTTACCTGTGGCGGCGGATAGATGAAAGAGATGAAGAAGGCGGCGCAAGGAGATGAAAGCAAGGAAAGGGAAGGGATGAGGCGGTCAGTGATGTGCACTATTTTAGATGCGCGATCGTATTTTGCAGATGAAGGCAGCGAGGGTCGAGGCGGAGCAATTGTGACGGCTCAAGAGGATGCAGAGTGAGTCCCACACCGGCGCTTGTCGTCGTCGAAGCGTAAGCTGACCGTGAAGGCCGACAAGCGTAGGGAGCAATTGCGTTGCATTGACGCGCCCAAGCTGAAATCGAAGCGGCAGGGTGCATGCATCTACAGATCGAGGCCGGATCAAGAGCGTAGTAGCCCCGACGTCCGGCATCACAGGGTGAACAGCATGGCATGTGCGAACCGACGGGCTATCGATGGAGAGCAGGTGGGGTCATTGTCGGTGGGTGCTTGGCGCAGCAGCAGGGTGGAGCGGCCCAAGCGAGCGCCGATGCCACACTATGCTAGACGCTTCGATATTTCGATGCCACCCAGATTTGGGGCAGAATACTTACAAAAGTCGTTAGCCTGTGAAGGCGGGTTGAGATGAAGCCGATCAGAGCGTGATCTGGCGACGAGGATGCTCGTTCGAATATGAGTCGAAGAGATGATGGTGGAGACGTTGTCAGATACGATGGAATGACTTGACCTCAAATCCCAAGCTGAGAGAGGGCCGACTTGACTTTTTCTGGCGGAGGGGAGAGCAGGGCAAGCTGAGCCAAGCCCACCTAAATCGGTAAGGCGGGCGGTGTCACTGTCACACGCAGCGCAGAGCCGAGAGAGAAATGGCTCGATCCGAAAAAGGGTGCAGCTCGCAGGCGCATCATCATCGAGCTGAAATTGCATCGAAAAGGAAAGTGCGTGTGTGCCTCAGTGCCTGCGTGCGCTCTGCAGTCCATCGAATGTGACTGCAGCGGGGGCGAGCCAAATCAGAAAATCAATTTAAGGGGCGGAAAACAATATCGTCATAAGATGCATTCGATCGAGAGCAAAGCCGGCACAAAGCCGGAGCGGATGCACCTTGGCCAACCTGACGCCTCCGCGACGCCTCTTTTTGGCCGTTGGTGAACCTGTGTGTCAGCTCACCGTGGTTGGCTTGGCTTGGCTTGAACCGCTCTTGGCTGAGTGTAGCAGAGAGCGGTTCTCTGACTTGCATATCCGCTGGCTCGCCCGCTTGGGCCTTGGCATCCCACAATGAACAGAAGAATGCACACATTGAGTCGGTAGACTCATTCTCTGACACTCTTGAGCCTTTCATTGTTGCGCGTGTCTCGGTCTCTTGGACAATAGGCGGTGAGGTCCCGTCAGCCAGGGTTTCAGGATTGCAGCAAGATGTGTGAGTGGCGCGCGCGGAGACACGCCCATCAGACCATGTCGAAAAGGAGCTCGCTCGATGGACAGAACCGCAAAGCAAGCCAACCGAGAAGGGAGCTAACTTAAGAACAGTCTTGAGCCGCCCGTTCCTGCGTCAGGCTCTGTGGGTCGAGCGTTGGAAGGAACGCGAATCGATAGCATTCATGCTCTTGACTTGGCTCCAATAGACACACTTTCACTCATTGTGTCGACGCTACACTCTAGTGCACGGACCTCACGCTCTAGCTCGAGTATTGAGCGCAGAAGCATGTGTCAAAGCTGTGACTGGGCGTTCGCAAGCAGCGAGAAGAGGTGACTGCTTCTGCAGTCGTGGAACGGCATTCATCGGTCATACGAGCCATGACAAGTAGGCAAAAGAGGGGCGGGCTTTCGAGTCTATGGCTCCCGTGTTCTTGAAGCTTGACTGGTCTCTGACGTGCTACGCCCCGCGCCAGAGTTGAAGCCAAAGGCGGAGACGGGGAGCCAAAGCAGATCGAGAACAACGACGAGTTCAAGCGCAAAGCCTGGTGACGTGCGTGCTGCATTCAGATCTGGCGCCTGCCTGCATGCCTCTGGATCCAACTGCGCCCTGGACGCGTGACTGCAGCCAAATCCCATTTTTGCTTGCAGGGCACGTTGCAAGATCATAGCGGGCAGCCGTTCTTGGCTTCGACCCGGACTGACCTAGCAGTGCAGACGAAGCTTCTGTCCATATCATTTCTGATGCGTCGAGATCAGTGCAAGTGGTGCTTGTGGCCGGCCGGCTAGAGTTGATTGTGATGACCAACGGGGTGTTGAATGGGCAGGCTGGCTGGCTGGATAGGAAGCAGTAAACGACAGCAGATAGAGGAGACCCTTGACTCGCCTAGAGAATTGTGTGAGTGACATGCTGCAATGCGGCGGAGTCCTGCTCTTCAGTCACACCCACAAGCTTGACCGGCACGCACGCATGCACTCGAGAGCAGGCTGAGTCGATTCCGGACAATACGCCGCGCTCGCCGCTGCTTGCTTTCTTATTGCAGCACGCCACGCATCCCATTGAGGGCCTTACCCACCATAGCGTACAACGAGCTAGTCATCTTCTGACCGGCGCTTGCACTTCTGACAAGCTGCGAGGATGACATTCCGCCGGAAACCCTTAACATGCGAGGTTCGAGCAATGTCAAGATGGGCCAAGTCGGAATCGAGTCGCATCTTCTTGGCAACGCTTCCTGCAGCGAATGTCAAAATCGAGGCAACCGATCGAGAAATTGGCCGTCGTAGAACAGACAGTCGATCCCTGCACGCTGAACGTCGTTGACCGCTGTTTGGGCCGTCCATGATACGCAGTCGGCTTTCGTAGCGGTCCGTTTAGCCTGCATAGAGGACGGTGCCGACGTGATGACCATCTGCGGCAATCTCACTGGCCGAACGTGCACGTTTGGCTCGTAACCCACCATAGATTGGCCATCGCTGTGGGACCGTGGGCTCCAGCACCACTCTGACAGCATTTGATCGCCGGTCATCTCATAAGAGCGGCCGTGCCTCGCCCGACACCGTCCCACACCGTCGGAAGCCGTAAGATGGGTGCACGTCGATCCAGCTCCTTCCAACCCACCATGCCGCTCATATCCTGCCCACCGGTGGCACTTTGCATGGCAGTTCGGGTAGCTCAAGCCGAACCGGTCTGAACATTAACCGGCTCATGCTCGTCTCAGTGGCAGTCACGACGTTGATGAAACGCTCTTGTCGTCCGGATTGGAAGCAAGGTCCTCGTACGGAAAAACCTGCGCTTGTCAAGCTGTCAAAAACGACTGAGCCGAGACACTCTGTTCGAATGCCTCACAACTGCGAACGAACAAAAGACCTCACTTTCTGGGCTCACAATGACGCACCGTCTCGATCTATCGACAAGGCAACACCGAGGGCCTCTTGAGGAAGACCTGCGTGCGCGATTGTCCGCGCAAGTGGCCCTAGCGATCAGGAACAATGCTCGCTGACAATGAAAGGCCGGAAAGGCCGGCATGATCCTCGGTGCTTCCGCGGGAGCCGAGCTGGTCTCCGTCGCTCGGTGCTCTCGTATGCTCAGGTCCACGTTCCAGCCCAACCCAGGGCGATCCTTTGACCTGCTGCGGACTCGGTCTGAAAAATCGAGGGTCTCGCAGTGTGGAGAGTCGTTTGCGAGAGGGACCCTCCATTCGAGCGGCTCCTTGCGAGGGCGGCAGTCTCGGCAGTCCACTCTTTCTCCCGGGATCAGCCTACCCTGTCGATCGTACTCATCGCTGAACTCTTCTCGATGGACCAATTGCTCGCTTGCGTCCCGTCAAACGGACCCGAGATCCAAAGTATGCTGTCTTCAAGCCCCGGTCCGCCTTACTCAGCCCAGATTGGTCCCACGACTACCGGCCGGGCATCCAACCTGCCTCGATGATCTGGACAATCGAGCCTAATCTGAGACACGTTCGCCTCATCTCAATCACTTGCATCGTCCTTTCACCACACCGCAGACGCCGCCGAGTCCACAAACAAGTAGCGATGCATTCGCCGAGCGACCACGGCTGGGCGGGCAAGCGAAACCTAATTCCACGAGGTGAGACCAAAGATAGGGGTAAAATTCTGCAGCGTGAGAAAATCCCCTTTGGGCGGGGTACCAAATTCTCCTGGTTCAGGCTAGTTCTGGCTGCTGCGGAGCAAGTTGATCTCGCGCACGATTTCGGCTGCGATCCTGGCCGAATCGGCCTCAAAGTCGTACCTCTTGGTATCCCGCGGACTCTCGCGCCAGACGACCAGCTTGAAGCCGTTGACCAGCTTGCTCGACAGCTTGCACGCGACCACGCTCGAGACGTGGAACGACGCCGCTTTGCCAAAGGTTTTCATGTCCGTGGGCATGATGTGCAGCCAGTCGCCGTCCAGCGTGAGGCTCCGCTCGTTGTGCCGCCCTCCGAACATCGGCGATTTGCGATAGACCGTGTAGCTCTTGTAGGCAGAAGCGATGTCGAGGGCTTTGGTGTACTTCGGCTGGCCCAGGGGGTAGTTGGAATCTGAGGCGGTGGAGTAGCGCTTGAAGATCGAGGCGTTCGGATTGGTAGAGGAGCTACTGAGTGCGCCGGCACCGCCCAGAGCGCCCAAGCTGGACCTTCGGACGAGGGCAAGATCGTGGTTGCCCTGCAGCGATTCGACCGTTCGGTCGAGCGGTACGACGATGCTCTTGTCCGGCACGATGAGCGCCCATTCGTCCACATTCGACAGGTGTCGCTTCCGACAGATCATCTCGAGCACATCCGCCAGATACATATCGGACGGAACTTGGAGCGTCGTCTTGTATCGCACCTCGGGATTGGGCGTCACCAGCACGCGAAGGAAGATCGACTGCGAAGACGAGCCCAGAGCACTGCGCGACAGCGCTCCAGAGGCGAAGATGGGAGTTCCTTGGATATTGATCAGAGACCCCGGTGTAACTTGTGTACCCGCACCAGGTACGCCCAGTCGACTGGCCAAAGCAGGATTGCCCGAAATGGCCGCTGCAACGCTCTTGCCTCCGCCGCCGACGAGCGTGCTTTGCGATGCATCCACGGCTGTCGATCCAGGAACCACCGACTCGCCCGTAGCACCTGGCTTGGGTGTCAGCGTCCGGGACGCCGTCGGCGCGCGAACAGTCCTTCTCGCAATGTTGGCGTACGCTTCCTTATGCTGTCGGATCTGGTTTGGTGTCGCTTCGCAGATCGCAAACTCATCTCCTCCAAACTTGCCGAGCTGCAAGGTCTGGTCGATGGCCGGGAAGTCGTCGTCCACCTCGCCGTCTTCGACGATCATCAAGGTCCATCCCATGGTGGTCAGACGAGCCTCCCGCTCGCTCTCGGTGCAAGAAGAGCCGGGAGGGTCCAGTTCCGGCTTCCATCTCTCCTCGACGTAACAGTACAAGCCGTAGCCAATGACTTCCTCCATCGTTGCGTCCTTGCGGATGTTGAGCTTCATGCTGTTAGTCTTGGGATGTATCGAGACCGCCCCGCTTGCCGGAGGCGACGAGAGCAGCGGCTGCCTGCTGTCGGCCCATGGAAAGAAGATCTCGACCGTCATACTGGGCGCAGTAGCTGCACGACCAGCGATGCCTGCGTAGAAGGCCGCGAACGGGTTCTCCGGTCCCGAATCTTGCTTTTGCAGCATCGAGCTGAGCATCGATCCTTTGGGCCGGTTGGCATGCTGTGCTTCGAGCTCGCTTCGGCTGACTCGTATCGACGAGAAGTAGTCGGACTGCGTCGCCAAGCGTGAAGTGTTTGGGTGACTCGGTCGACGGCTTCCCCGACGCTTGGTCTTGCTGTGGCTGCGCGACGGCTCTTCGACGTCGCTGTTTTCGTCGCTGCCATCGGTTCCAGATATCACCATCTTTGGTGGTGCCGGGAGGGCAGGGGTGTCGACGAGGGGTGTGACGATCGTGCGAGACTGCACAGGCGAAGATCGCGCTGTGAGGATGGCGTCTCTGGCCTGGCTCGCCGGCGCATGCGGTGAAGGCGGACCGCCTGTAATAGCAGCATTGATCGTCGTCAAGCCCAAGCTGCCATCTTGCAATGAGCCAGCGGATCCGAGACTGGACAACGCTGTGTTGGACTCGGTCGAGCTGTCTGCGTACGTCGATCCATGTGGACCCGAAGCCGTGGTTCGAGAATGAGGCGAGACCGACTGGCCTTCGGACAATGGCTCTCCTTCTGGCGATACTTCGGTGGCGTGTGACTGCGAAGGAGTGTCCGACATGGCAAAGTTGACTCGTTTGCCCATCACTGTTCCGCTCTGCTCGTCAAGTGTCCCCGCCGCCTGCCCAATTGTAGTTCCCCCAGGCGAGGTCGACAATATGTCTCGAGGCTGCGAAAGCTGCGCTGCGGTCGTATCTTCTTTGTTTCGCTGAGCCTTCGCGGCTTCGTCCACCGCTTCCTGTCTAGACGGCTCCGCGTCGACACTTGCCTCTTTGTCCACAGCTGTTCTTGTCGGCAGATTGGCAGCGCTGATGCTGACACGCTTACTCGCTCTGCGCCCGTTGACACGCATACCCAGAGCACCGCTTCGGCCCGGCCCATAGATCGTTTGCGTATACGCCAGACTGCCTGCTCTGCACCCATCTTGCAAGCCATCGGATCCGCCATCGGCGGGTTCGGATTCCGAACCGTGCGCGCTTCGTCCGCCTTTGCGCCCGAGCCCTCCGAATGGGCCATTTTCCCCTGCCGTAGGCACGGGAGAATAGATCGTTGTCAGCTCGGGATGTCGCGAAGGGTCATTAAGCCCTGCCGCCGCGACGTGCGAGTCGGCACCGAAAGGACTGTACAGGGATGCGATTGCATGGCTCGACACGTCTTCTCTGCTCGCCGCCGTTGAGGAGGATGCAAAGAACGATGTTGATGAGGATGAGTTGGACAGAGACGGCCGGGGCTCTGATGTTGAGGCTACAGGTTCTTGCTTGACGCCGGAGACTGATGGGAAGGTGATGATCCTCGGGCCGTAATGATCGTCGATGCGCTTGAGGTAGGCCAGCCGCAAGGAGTGAATGAGGTGGTCGGGATCCACGAGGAGCGACATTCTTACGATCGTTCGCCTGCCATCAGGAGGCTAGGTGGAGCTGCCTTATCGTGGCATTTGTGTATGCCCCTTGAGCGTGTACGACCTTGTTTATGGAGATGCAGACGAAGCTGCTGTGGGTGAGTAGGAGGAGAGGTGACGTCGAAGATGCACAAAGTCTGGACCCTTGAACAGGCACGAGAGCCGTGCGTTGGGCGGGGAAATTCCTTGATTGTGAGATCGAACCATGCCTCCGCAACAAAGAAATCGGCCGATACCTTCTTGACTAAAGAAAGACGATGCCAATCCAGGGTTAACGCGAACCTCCTGCAGCTTACGACCACATCATCACCAACACCATCTCTCAAATCACACGCACTTGGTCG
The DNA here is from genome assembly GCF_000497045.1 of Kalmanozyma brasiliensis GHG001. Lineage (NCBI taxonomy): Eukaryota > Fungi > Basidiomycota > Ustilaginomycetes > Ustilaginales > Kalmanozyma > Kalmanozyma brasiliensis. The sequence continues at coordinate 1,357,307 of NW_015961948.1, read as the reverse complement.
GCACCCTCGCCTCGCTCGTACCAAGATGACCTCGAACGACGTGCGAGACATCCTCTCGCTCCCCGAGCGATCCGGTTCGCGCCCATCTTCCTCCGCACAGGCATCCTCGTCACGCAACCGCAAATCCAACCCGCACCCGTCGACCTCTCGACAAAAGCCCAAATACGATGGCATGACTCGTGAGCTTTTCGCCCTTCTCGGCGACAACGCACCCACGCTCGCCATGGCACACGGTCTCGACGCCGGCAAACCCGGCGTCGGCATGGGTGGCATGTTCAAACCCAAATTCAAGCGTCGTGCTCAACCCACCCGATCCTGGCGCTGGGTGCCTTTCCTCAATTCCGCCCGCGACGACACCACCATCGACGACGACACACCCGAGATCAACCACGGTCTGCTCCTCCACCACTGGGCGCCTGAGGGGAAAGAAGAGGTGGAAACCAAGTATAGCTACGCCGAGTTCAACACGACATCCGGGGTGTATACGTATTCGAACGACGAATACATCCAGCAGCTGCGAGACGATGATTGGACGAAAGAAGAGACGGATTACCTAATGGAGCTGTGCGCTGCGTACGATTTGCGCTTTGTCGTCATCCACGACCGGTACGATTGGGCGGCCGCCCAAGGTCCCGCACTATCTGCGGTGCAACCAGCAAAAGAAAGGTCGATGGAAGATCTCAAAGCGCGATACTATGCGATCTGTCGACGACTCATCCGCTCGCGCATTTCCACAGACGACGTCGAAACCCGCCAGCTGCTGCTCAGCACCTATGCCTTCGACAAGCAGCGCGAGGTGGAGCGCAAGAAGGCGGTGGCTCGGCTGTACACCCGAACACCGGAGCAGTTGGCCGAAGAAGAAGCGCTGTACGTGGAGATCCGGCGGATCGAGCAGAACGAGGCGAAGTACGCAAGCGAGCGCGAGGAGCTGCTGAGGTTGTTGGGTGGCTGGGAGAGTCTGCCCAGTTCGAGCCCGCATGCTGTTGCTGCGGCTGGAGCGGGGATCGCCAGCTCGGTAGGGGAGGATGATGCTGCGAAGGGGAGGGCGGGGGCGAGTAAGAAGCGGAAGTTGCAGGTCGCAGAGGAAGGGACGCCGGGTGCGGAGGATGCACCAGCGACGACGAGACCCAGTGCGACGTTGACTTCGAAGCAAAGGGCCGAGATGCGACAGGCGCAGTTTGATGAGATGCAGTGCATTGTGCGGTTCGCGTCGAGTGCGAGCGCTACGGTCGATAACACAGGTGCGATTACGGGTGCAGCCGTCCTACCAGGCACCAGCGCAACGACCGCCGCCAGTGCGATCGGTTCCACCCGTCCACCATACGCACACCTCGTCGGCACAGCCTCCACCCTCCCACCTACCACCACCAACCCATCCAACCCCTCCTCGGGTCACGGCGCCTACCTTCGTTCCAGCCGCATGCTCGCGCCGCGGCCCAACCTCGTCCTCCGCACAACGCAGGTGTTGGCCGAAAGTGAACCGCCCGTGGGACCAAGACTCATCTTCCCCACAGCCAAGAACGTCGAGAAGTGGGAGAACCTCATGGGCGCTGTGACGACGAGTTTGGAGATGCGCAAGCAGTTGGAGCGGGTGAATGCCGAGCTGAGGATTGCTAAGCAGAGGATTGCGGCTGCGCTGCAGACGGGCAAGGGGGTGGAAGCGGGGGTAGGGGGGAGTGGTGAGGATGCGGTAGTGGCGGAGAAGGGTGAGGAAGGGGTGGATGCGGACGCGCTGACTGCCGTCAAGACAGAGTGATGGCGCAGCCCCGACTGTTAGGCATTCCTTCGTAGTGCGATTCTCGCAAATACCAGATCAATCGAGAGATGCAATGTTTGTCACACTTTCTCGTCGTTTGGACAGTGATCGAGGACGTCAGCATGCTTGGAAGTGATTAGGATTCCTTCCTCGATAACGAAAGTACAGGCAAGCCCTAAAGGAGAGACGCGGAACAGAAAAGGGTACTACAGATGACAAAAACACAAGATCCGGCATGTGGCGATCATCTATCAAACAGAGCAAGAATGGGTATATATACCGACGTCTTAAAGAGTCGTACGATTTTCCGGCGGGCTCATCAACGACGCTTGGTGAACGTCTTGTTGAGCAGCTGGAGGATCTTGGAGACGTTGAGCTGGACGTATTCCAGATCGAGCAGCTGGACGTCGTCCTTCTGCTTTTCGAGCAGGTCGTCCAGCTTAAGATCCATCTCGAGGATCGCCTTCTCTCGGCCCTTGTAGTGCAGCGCGATGATAAACGTACCGGGAGAGGGCGAGGTGATGTTGAAGTAGATATTGGCACGACGGTTGTCGGGCACGTTGCTTTCGACGATGATGCCGTCCTTTTCCATCTGGGCGTGGGTGAAGCGGTAAGGGCCTAACGCCTGCGTTTTGGGCGCCTTCTTCTCTTTGCCACCGACCGAGATGACGCCAACTCCGCCCGCACTCTTGTCCTTAGCGCTGCCGCTCGTCATGCGCACGTTCTGGAGGTAGCTCTTGTACGTGTCGAGCTGACTGCGCATGTAATTGTTGTGCTCGCAGATGGTCTTATAGACCGACTCGAGGCTTCCCATCTCCTGCATCACCTTTTCGCGCATGTTGCCGAGATGAGTGAGCTCGGTGGCGACTTCATCCGTCATGAGACTGTAGCCGTCTCGTCGGTCGACCACCTTGAGCTCCTCGAGCTCGCGCAGCATCTCCTTGACCTTGATGCCCTTGCGCACCAGTGTGGCATCCTTGGTCGTCGCAGCTCGCTCTGCGATCTGCGGCAGGTTGATGGGTCGCTTCTCTGCGAGGGTGGGAATGGAACGGAGAAGCTGAACGAAGATCGACTTGGTCTCCATGTACAAGATGTCGTTCTGCGTCACGTTGTTCTCGGACATGAAGGCGGTGGTGAGATCCTGAATGGGCGTCTCCCAACGCGAGAAGAGCGGCAAGTCCAGCGTGCGGTTCTCCTTGCGTGGGACCTGACCCGGCGAGCCTCCGAGTTCGTCGATGAGGATGCGGAGGTGGTGCTTGTCGTTGGGCGCGAGGATGTCGAGGTGCTGTGCGACGAGCGAGTGCGTGTTGTACAGCTCATTGAGCGTGATCTGGATCTGGAGGTCCTTCTTGGACAGCGCCATGTACTGGTCCATCTCGAGCGTCTCGTAAAAGTCGCCGACGTCGCAGAGGGCGTTGAGGAAGGCGTTCATGCGGGTCTTGTTGTTCTCGACGAAAGGTTCGAGCGACATCATGTACTGCTCCTTGGCATAAGATGGCTTGTTGGCAAGGTTTTGGAGCATCTTTGCGATGAGCGTGAGGGTACGGCGCGGATGCTTGGCGGGAGGACCATCGACGAGCATGTACGCCTGCGGTGTGACGATGGCTGGGTTGATGAAGCGCAGGAAGAAGAAGCCTCCGATGAGCGAGCAGATGGCCAGATCGGTGGCGTCGGGGTACTTGCGCTTGGTGAGACTGCGAATCTGCTTGCAAATCCAACGAATACCGTAGGGCACTTCCTCGATCGAGTTGATGATAGTCTGGAGGAAGCTGTTGGCGATCTCCATGAGCATGGTCAGCCTGGGCGCGATGATGGCCTGCACATCGGCATTCTCCGAGGCAACCTCGGCGGGCACACCACGTGGGAGATTGGGCGGGAGGCTGCCGGTATCCTCTTCGATCTGGTTGGTCATCTGCTCGTAGACTTTGAGCGGATTGATTTCAAGGTTGAGGTCTTTGTGCTCGATGAGGCTGTTGATCCGCTCTGCCAGAACGCTTTTGAGGTAGGACTGACCGGGACCTCGACGGGTATAGGTGGTCATCATGCGCGATACGGGCGTGTTGGCGCGGAGGAGCGAGCCAAACTCGGTGGCAGTCTCGAATTGGGCGGAGAGGACGGACTGGAACATGGTGAGCAGCAAATGCTCTTCTCTGGACTCGTACTGATTACCGTAGAGGGTGAACATGACGGTCTGCAAGAGCGTGTCGATCTCTGCCAGGCTCACGAGTCGACAAAGCGCGGCAATATGCCTTGGTTCGGATTGGAGGAGGAAGAAGAAATTGCCGTACTGCTGCATTTTGCGGTCGTCCAACGAGGTTCCTACGGTGGATGAATCAGTCTCTTCGAGTGTCGATGCGACTTCGTTCTGTTCGTCGAGGGCCATACGGTTGGCAATGAGCAAAGCGATACGGCTGTCGAGATAGCGTACGTCTCGTTCGAGGACAAAGTTCTTTTTGGACTGTGCCGAGATGCGACCCTTGAGCTCTCTAAGACGCTTCTGAGCGCGAGCGAGATCATCTTCGACTTCGACGTCTTGTTCTGCGGCCATAGAATAGAGGGCGGTGACAGAGTATCGATTGGTGTTGCGGTTGCCGGCGCCTGAGACGGAGAGCCGCTTGCTCATCATGTCGGTGCGGTCGCGGCTGCTGCCGCTGCCCTCGCCGACGGGAGATTGCTGCAGACTCGTCATTGTGGGCTTCAGCTGTACTTATGAGATGAGAAGAGCTTCGAGGGTATCTGAGCGAGTCGCTGATGCGTCCGATGAGCGCCAGCGGGTGCAGTCGTATGCTTGCTGTTTTGGCAGTGAATGCTAGGTGGTGTTAGTAAGTGCGAACTGCTGGCGGAAGTTTGATGGAATAGCAGGTACTCGATGGCCAGCGGGTATGTTGATGGAGATAGGAACGGCGTAGATGATGGTGATAGCGAAGGAGCAGCAGGGAGAGGATGAAAGAGAAGGAAGGACAACCGCGGCGGAAGTCCAAAACGACACGCCCGACGCACGACGGCAAATGCAGCAGCAGCAAGCAAGCAAAGGCTGTATTGTCGATCCCAGCCAAAGTGCAGCAGTTGAGCCAAATAAGAGAGAGAGGCAAAGGGCGGCGTGCAGTAGCGAGACTGACTCACTCACGCCCAAAAAGCGCCGGTCTGAGAGAGAGCCAAAACCCAAAAGCGCGACACGCGTTTTTCTTATTTTACATTTTTTATTTTTAAAAGGGAAGCAAGCAAGCCTTCTTTTGGCCGGAATCAGACGCCAAGCATCCTGCGCCTGTCAGCCAATGCTCCATCCCGACTCAGCTTCGCGCAAATCTGGGACTGCGATAGAGCCATAGCTGCTGTTGCCAACAAGACGGCGAGATGCAGAGCGACAGCATCCCAGCTTCCACATCTGCTGGCAGGGGCGGCAGCACAGGCGGCCATGACGGGACCCTAGCTTCTTCATCATCATCGCCGTCAGCAGCCATGCCGACCATGGCTCAAGCAGGCACCAACGGCGACGCAGGTCCGTCAGCGCCAACCGAAGCACAACCGGCCGCGCAGGTCTCATATCAAAGCATGGACTCGGAAGAGCTCTCTGCGCTCGAAGAGATGGCCGAGTGCGAATCCGAATCGGACACCGAGATCGATCGACTCCTCGACGCCGCTGCCGACTCCTTCCCACCCGAAACGATCTCACTCATGGTCAAGGACCTCAAGCAGCGCGGCATCGTCTCGTTTCTCTCCCGCTACGTCGTCCCGGATCCATCACCGATCCGCATCAAGCATCTTCTACTCGCGCTGGGAGTCTTCCTCCCACGCTCGATCCGCGACTCGGACGTCCCCCTCGACATCCTCCTACCGATCCTTAAGACGGCTCTCGCCCGCATCCTGCGTCGACGCGAGAAGCTGCCGCAGTACAACACAGTCGACGACGCTCTCCAGCTGCTGAGCACGCGCAGACGCATCATGGTCCTCTCCGGCGCCGGCATCTCCGTTTCGTGCGGCATCCCGGACTTTCGTTCCAAGGACGGCATCTATTCAACCCTCCAGTCTGAGGGCAAATACGAACTCGACGATCCACAAGACATGTTCGATAAGCAATACTTTCTCTCCAACCCGTCCATGTTCTACTCGTTCGCACACCGGATCTTTCCCAGCAACTTCGTGCCCAGCTCGGCGCACCGCTTCATCAAGCTCCTCGAGGACAGGGGGCAACTGCTGAGGAATTACAGCCAGAACATCGACACGCTGGAGCAGATCGCGGGTATCGAGAAGGTGTTGCAGTGTCATGGAAGCTTTGCCTCTGCGAGCTGTACCGATCCTTCCTGTGGGTATACCTGCAAGGGGAGTGGTATTGCGGCAGACATCTTTGCGCAGCGGGTACCCAAGTGTCCGAGGTGCGAGCAGAGGAAGGTGGACGAGGCAAAGAAGCCCAGTAAGAAGAAACGCAAACTGGGCAACGGCAAGAGCTGGAGACCCACCGACGACTCGGACGAGGATGAGACGGATGAAACGCAGCTGCCCGGATTCGGGATTCTCAAGCCGGACATTACGTTCTTTGGCGAAAAGCTCGAGGACAAGTTCGACCACGCCCTGCTCGCAGATCGTGAGCACGTCGATCTGCTCATCGTCATGGGCACCTCGCTCAAGGTTGCCCCGGTCTCAGAGATCCTAGGTCACATCCCACATTCGACACCCGTCATACTTATCAACAAGACTCCCGTGCTGCATTTGGCCACCGACATCATGCTGCTCGGCGACTGCGATCGCATCGTCCAGTATCTCTGTCGCAAACTCGGCTGGCATCTGCCATCTGTACAGCCGAGTCAGGATGTGGTGGGAACACCAGCGGCTGTCGAGGTCAAGGAGAAGGTCGAGCTGCTCGACCATGCGGTGGGGAAAGCGAAGGAGTTGGTGGAGGCAGAGGCCAAGGTCGAGCAGGCGGAGCCGGAAAGGTTGATGGGCAGCCACGCGTGGCTCTTTGAAGGAGCAGAGCCAGGGCGGTTGCCGGCGTTGCTCGCAGAGATGGAGGATGACGATGAGGGAGACGATGATGAAGACGGAGTGGGCGACGAGGCTAAGGAGGAGGCAGACGAAGACAAGCACACGTCACTACCGCCACACACATAGCGTGATGCTCGACACACAGACACGACAATGCAAACGGACAATTCTGCAAGTGACATTCATGATGATGCTGACGATGCTTAATGAGAACAAATTTATGCTGACCAGTGCGATACCGTAACCAATTCTTGTCCAAACTCACAATTCTCCCATCTCTCTCAGTTCCAGAATCTGCTCGGTCTTGGCCTCGACCTGCTCCCACACCTCGTCGGCGCTCTCCCAATCCGCGCTGATCTCGTAGATGTTTCCCTGGTCCCTGTACTTCTTGACCAGCGGCTCGAGGCTCTTTGTGTACTTCTTGAACTGTTCGACCTTTTGCTTCTTCTCCTTATCATCCTTAGCCAGACGCTTTTCGAAGTCTTTGAGGGGCAAGTCGTAGAAGGAGAAGCAGAAGATGGGGACCAACTCCCTTTCGATGCGCTGAGCGTCCTCGAGAGTCGTGGGGAAGTTATCCACAACCAACGAAGTTCGTTTCTCCCCCTTTGCACGGGTGGCGAGAATGGATTCGAGCTCATCGAGCGATTTTGGGGAAACGATGTCGTCCAGCTCCTTGTCGAACCGTTTCACCAGTCGTTTCGCCTGCGTTGTCTTTCCTGAGAGGCTCGGACCGACGAGACACAACAGCGTGACTTGGTCTTTCGAATACTTGGGTCCTGAAGCGGAGTCTGTCGGACGACGAGCTTCTTCAGCATGAACGTTGCCGCCCATGAGAAGGTATGCCGCGCCAGCCACTGCCAGACCCGCAAACAGAATCTTGCTTGTCGAGGAAGAGAGGTTCTTGGCCTGCTGCTTGGTTTCGTCTGCTCCGAGCCGCTCGTTGACTTTGTCCTTGGCGAACTTCTTGCCTTCTTCGACCAGCTTGTTCTTCGCATCCTCCTTGAGATCGCGGGTGGGGCTGGTGGTGGTGAAGGATCGCGAGGAGTGGGTCCACGTCGAGGCGTGACGCGTGCGAAGTCCCGTTCGCGATGAGGCAGTGGAGCCGGCAAGCAGACCGAAGGCTTCCGAAACGCTGCGGCGCGAAGTGTGCATCTCGGAGCTGCTGGAGGGTTGGATTGTATGGTGGGAGGACGATGCGATCGGTGAAGCGGTGAACTTGGTTGCAGGCTTGGAGGCGAGACGGGGGAAGCGTGAGCCCACTCGTTCATCACCCAGTCGGCAAGCTCGAGCTGCGGTGGTCGAAAAGGATCGTTGCATTGTCGTATTCACTTCTTCAGTACGCTGCTGATGCGGTTGTGATGATGACAGAGATGGCTATGGGACGCGAGTAATACGTGATTGGGATGGCTGCGAAGAGGAGGTTGAGGAGATGTCGACCAGCGTGGGGTCAAGAAGTATATAGGACCAGCCTCTGCTCGAGGGAAGTTTGGATGCGAAGGGTTGAGTAATCTGCCGCTGAGCAGCCAGGAAAATTTTCGAGAGTGGAGGCGGGGAAGGCAAAAAAAAGCTTCGGTGTGATGTCACCGCAGCGCGCCTAAATTTGGCCGCCTGGCGCTGAAGCGTCTTCTTCGTTCAAGATGGGTCAAGTTCGGTTCGACAAATAGAGCTCGACATGTGCAGTCGCCGTTTGCGGGAAGCGGGTTGGTGTGACAAAGCCTGTGATGCGGAGAGGAAAGTAGAGTACAGAGTAGCGCCCATCTAGCGAGAATAGAGAACGAGCGAGCAAACGTGAGGGAAGCCCGTAAGCAGGCACTTGCCAGAGATCTAAGGTCGAGCTCTATGGAAGACTGAAACTGGGACCGCAGTGGTTAGACCACGTGCTCAACGAAGAAGGTGAACCCTTCAGAGACCGGCAGCCTTGATGCCTCGCTCGAGATCCTTGATGAGGTCGGCCGTCTCCTCAATACCCACACTGACGCGGATGAGGTTGTGGCCGATACCAATCTTGATCCTGTCCTCGAGCGCTACCGAGCCGTGGGTCATCTTGGAGGGCAGCTCGATCAAGCTCTCTACGCCTCCGAGCGACTCGGCAAGCGTAAAGACGTTGAGGTTGGAGAGCAGCTTGTCGGCCGGTCCGTCGTCGGCAGGGTCCGACTTGATGCGGAACGAGATCATGCCGCCGTACGCGAAAGCGCCGTTCTCGCCCGTGGGGCCCGCAGCAGCAGCACGCTTGGTGATCTGTCGTCGTGCCACCTGGTGACCGGGGTGGGAAGGAAGACCGGGGTAGATGACGGTCTCGACGGAAGGATGAGCCTCGAGGAACTGAGCAATGGCGAGGGCAGACTCGCCGTGTGCCTTCATGCGAAGCGCGAGCGTCTTGAGACCACGAAGAGCGAGCCAGCAGTCGAAGGGGGATGGAATGGCACCGATGCTGTTCTGCAAGAAAGCCAGGCGATCCGCCCATGCCTCATCGTTGAGCACCGCCGCGCCCATGACAACGTCACTGTGGCCGTTGAGGTACTTGGTGACACTGTGCATCACCAGGTCGGCACCGTGAGCGAGAGGGTTTTGGAACCAAGGGCTCATGAAGGTGTTGTCAACGACAATCTTGATGTCCTTGCTTGCGTTGGGGTGGTTTCGGACGAGCTTGACGATAAGGGGGATGTCGACGACGCGAAGGGTGGGGTTGGTGGGGGTCTCGATCCAGACGAGCGAGGTCTCCTTGCGGATGGCAGCATTGACGCGCTCGCTTACGTCGGCCTCAGCGCCGTCCATCTCGACAAAGGTGGTCTGGATGCCTTGCGAGACGGTGGCCACCTTGGTGAAGTAGCGGTAGGTGCCGCCGTAGACGTCGTTGACCGAGACGATGTGCGAGCCGGACGGCATCGAGTTGAGCACGGTAGCAGTGACGGCGGATCCAGACGAGAAAGCCAGACCGCGGCTACCACCTTCGAGAGCAGCGAGTGCACGCTCGAACGAGTCTCGGTTGGGGTTGCCTGAGCGAGAGTATTCGTAGCCCTTGTGGTTGCCGATGCCATCCTGGGCGAAGGTGGAGCTCAAGCTGATGGGTGGGATGACAGCGCCGGTGGCTGCGTTTGGCTCGGAGCCGACGTGGATGGCCTTGGTGGAGAAGCCGGCAGCTGAAGCGTGGTCATCGACGTGGCCGTTGCCGTTGGACGAGGCGCCGTTGGTAGCCGGGACTGTCATGTTTGCTCGAGAAGATCTGGGAAAGAAGAAAGAAGCGACTGAACGGCTTGATGGTGGTTGCAGGATGGAAAGGCTCTGGGTCTGGGATGAGGCTGACGTAGCATCCACCGACACGTTGTGATCTCGGACAAGTCGGCGGGGACGTTGGCATTTCATATGCTGAGGAGCAGCAACGGCGAATTTTGGACCCTCGAGCACGCAAGAGGCAGACTTTTTTGCTTCTGCTAATTCCGGGCTGTCATCGGCTACTCACTTTTTGGCCGCGACGATCCAGCCAAAGTTTGGCCAAGGCGCGACAAGAGAGAGAGAAGCACGACGACAGGGTCTGGCAGTGCGCGTTCTGTACCAAAGATTTCGCTTGCCGCTCAGCATCGACCCGAGAAATCTCCTCTTCTTTGACCGTTTGAGCCGACTTTTCGCTTGACAGCGCCGATCATCTGATCGGGCCAGTGAAAGCCTCTCGTGAACTGTTCCCCTTTGTTCAAGTGGTAGCTCTTGGGTTGTGATGTCTTTGAGTTGGACTTGGCTGAGGTGCGAGTCGCAGTGATTGTGGGCGGGGAGCTTCATTCCATCGATGGCGTGCTCGAGGATGACCAGGCTCCAGGAAAATCGAAAGTGTTATGCCGAGTGAGTTTGCAGCTAAGAGGCAAAATCCAAGCTGGCTGGGCGTTTTGGCGCTCACAAAAAAATAGGCAGTAGGAAGGGAAGACAAAAAGGTGGTCTGTAAATTGGGGTCGCAAAAAGATACGAGGCCCCCGAGGCAGATCGCCGATCGATGATGCCTTCGATGCGTTGGCACGACAGCGAGGATGTCTTGCTGCATGGCAAGCAAGTACCTCCCCCTTGTGGATCATGAAGTCTTTGCGAGACGCCGGCATGGCTTGCCGACCTGATGCACCACATCGCGAACCGTAAAGTGGGGGCAACACTGCATCACGGTCAACATCGACGGCGCCGGCACCCCTGAGCGACATGTGCAGCTGTGATCTTTGCCCAACACATTTTCAAACCGTTCGTCGTCATCAAGCGACACCAGCTGTGGGGTTCCAGCCGGCGGCACGAGCGTGTGGTACCGTCCGAATGCATTCGATGAGCAGAAAGAGGGGAACTGCGTGAGAGACAAGGCCCAAACTCAGCAAGCAAGCGGAGGCAGAAAGTGGCCGTCTGCGCTTGGTCGATCCTTGCCGGACGGTCAAGCGACTGGTCAAGTTGAAGACGGCCGCTCGGATGACACGCTTCCAAAGAAGAAGCTTTTCTCAAGCTCTCGCCGAGTTCGACAGCCGGGATGATCGACGTTTGCTTTTTGGTGCGCTGTCACCTCTGCATTCTCTCCTTATGAGATCACAATTCGCTCTTTACCATTGCATTGCATCGAGCAGCTGGGCCGAGCGAGGTGACTGCATTGATTACCTTGCTGACAGAGGCTTTGCCTCGCCTGCCCACCTTCGGTCAGCAACCCGGTGCAACCGAGGGGCACGGGAGGGCGGCAGTCGAGAGCCGCAGAGACCTGCGGTGAAGCACACGCACAGGCTTGGCATCCGCTGCATTCTGATCCTTCGGACAAAGGTGCTCGGAATTGCGAGATCACAGTAGGTGGCGCTCGCACAGAGCAGCTTACTGTCACTGTTCTCTTCATGTGGGGAGAGGAACCAGATGAGCCAAGCTTGAAAGATGAAACGGAGCAAAAACAAAGTGGCTGCTTCGGTGTCGGATCTGCACAGTGCCTTCGAAACACGCTCGCCTGCTTGCCAGCCACCGAACAGCAGCAGGCCAGCACATCGCCTCCTGTGCTGCAGACTGCATTGCATGAGGTGGATGCGCTGTTTTTCTTTTTCTTTCTCCTCATCAAGCTGAAGAACTGCGCGCCCAACTCAAATTTGAAAATTCCCAACCAGGAGTGGGCACTTGGCGAGTCTAATCCGGGATTGCCGATCCTTTCTCGCTTAGCAGGTGGGGATTTGCCTTGCAGCTGGCTCAGATCCTCTGCTCTGGAACCCCGTCGTCTAGCTCAGGGCTTGTGGGTTTTAGTGTGTTGGTCTGGGCTGTGACTGAAACTTGTCCGGCGCTGGTGCATGCCAGATGTTGTTGTTGTCCAACTTGAAATGCTGAACCATGTCTCCCCGCCCTGTCCCGTTGCCACTGCTGCTCGTCTCAAGTTAAGTTACCTGTCCCATTCACGCTTGCTGAGCGGCATCGTCGCTGTGACCCCCCTTTCCCACCCACAGGCGACCGCAGATGCGCTGAACCCCTTTGAGTCCCCCCCCTTTTCTCCCTCTCTCGCCTGTCACATGAGCGGGAACTCGCGCTTGAGCACAGCTGTTCTCCCTCGTACGCGCAGACGGACCTCGATTCCTTCAAAAACACGAAGCCTGTCCAACCTCTCGACCCACTTCCCTCGACCTTCACCTTCCCCCTTCGGTTGCTTCCTCTCATCACCACCACCACCACCACCACCACCATCTCCCCTCAAGCAACTATATCCCCTTCTTCCCCTCTCCCAACGTTCTCGACGAGATCCCATACATTCTTTTACATTCCCAACATGTTCGCCAAGTCTGTCTTTGTCGCCCTCGTGGCCGGTGTCCTCGGTGTCACCGCTGGCTACGACCCTGCTCACATGCCCGCCAAGACCGACGCCAAGGGCGGTCAGACCGGCTACAACGACTGCCAGCAGCGTTACGGCGCTTCCAGCCCCACCGCCAAGTGCCAGAACGTCTACATCAACTCGGTCAAGGACTTCTGTCTCTGGGGTCCCCCTAACACCAAGAACTCGGACACCGTCGGTGACCTTGAGGCCGTCATGGTCGCCTACTGCATGAAGTCCGGTTACGGTACCCGTCTCATCCCCGACGGTACCATCCACGGCGCCCACTTCCTCAAGACCCCCTCCTTCGTCCAGGTCACTGGTACCGGTGACTTCACCAAGATCCACATCCGCGCTGGTGATGAGGGTGGAGAGCTCGACCCTCACGGTGCTACTGGCTCCGGTAACCCCGTCGGTGGTGTCGTCTTCACCCGCGCCTACACTGGCAACTGGGAGCAGCTTCCCGAGTGGCAGAACTTCATGTCGGCCACCGAGTACTGCTTCCGTGCTTGCCGTGATGGTCCTTGGGACCGCCAGTGGTGCCCCCACATCTACGATGTCATGGGCTGCATGTGGAACGAGCCCGCCAACTACGACCGAAATGTCTTCGAGCAGTGCGACGGTACCGAGGGTGCTTGGCCCGGTGTCTACTCGGGCTCCACCTGGTACCAGGGTGTCAAGCCCACTCCTCGTGCCCAGCCCGCTGGCAAGAGCTCCAACTGCCGATACTACCCCTCGATCTCCACCGGCAAGGCCATCAAGACTCCCTCGAAGCGATCCGTCGTCGAGACCCAGGTCAAGCGCTCGCCCGAGTGGGAGGACGAGCCTTAAACGGCTTCTCAACCCCCTGCTGCCTCCAGCCACAATGCTTACTGTGGCCTTTCTCGTCGCTCCTTCTCAAGTTGAGCGCAGATCTCTCGTCATGTCCATATAGCAATTTCTCTTCAGTGTCACCGGAACGGCTTCTGATCTCCCTGGATGGTCTCGTCGATCGTCTTCAGGATGCTGATCTTTTCTCTTTCGCTGCTCTGTCTCGTTGCTGTGCCGATCCTCATGTCATGCCCCCTCAGCAGTCCCTTGTTGATAGTCGTCGTTATGCTCTCAGTCTCGTCTCGTCGCGCAATTTCTACTCGCAAACTCTTGGTCCTCTTCCCTTCTGCTTGTGTTGATATGGGTTGACCTTATAGCCTCGGACTGAGCTGTTCGCTGCGATCATGTGCCTGGATCGGCGGATTGACTCGTAGAAGCGTCTTGTCGTGAGCTGAGCTGAGCAGATGAGATGAAGCGGCTTCCAACACGCTCGAGACTCGGGACACGCCCCTTTCAAATCGGGTTAACATCGGGTCCCAGAAACAACACGGCGCGCAGCTCCACTTGTCCGCGCGGGCCAACCAGATCGGCTCATTTCAGCTCCACCACCATCACCAACGACTCCTATCATCTAGCTATCATCGCTTCACAAGGAAGCGAAACGCTCGCTCGCACGCACAACATGCCCCCGCGGCCAAAAGAAAATGTAAGAGACAACAAACTGGTCTTGCCTTTCCGCGCGAGCGGCCGGACACTGACAGTACTACATTCTTAATGACTGTGAACATCGTCGCAGGTCTGGAACTATCCCAGACCCCCCGCGCTTCAGCCTACATCGGCGAGGCTGAGAGTCATCTGGGTCACGCCATCTAAGCAGGAGCTCGTCGTTGCGGAAACCACACAAGGCTATCGAGTTCTCGAGACCTCTCACCCTCCGACTTACTACTTCCCACCCAGCAGCGTCAAGATGGATCTCATCAAGCCGTCCAAGACCAGACGCACCATGTGCGAGTGGAAAGGAATGGCAGCCTACTACGACCTGCAATTCAGCAAAGACCAGGGCCCCGTCGTCGCAGGCCGCATCTGGTCCTACCCTCAACCTACGCCTGGCTTTGCCTCGATCAAGGACTATCTCTGCTTCTATGCGTCCAGTCAGAGCGATCCCGAGCGTCTCGGACAATGGAAATGCGTAAGTGCTGCACCAAACTTGGCAACAGTGTCATCTCAGTGACGACATGAGGTCTCATCCGTTCCTATTCGTTTTCCCCTACGACAACGCAGATGGTCGACGACGACGAGGTCAAGGCTCAAGAAGGTGACTTTTGTAAGTGATTCAAGCTCGAGCCCAGCAATAACGACGCTCAGCCACTGACTCATCTCTCCCGCTCTGCATCAGATGGCTCGTGGATCACACCCGAGATCACTGGTGGCGACCGAGGCTTCAAAGGAGGTAAGTGACAACTTTTCGACCGGCGGCGCTCTCGACGCCTTCCCTACCCCAACCCCATTCCACCTCAAGGTATCATCGGCCAAGCATAGAGGCGAAGTAGTGGTGGATATGCTCAGTCGTGCTAGGTCATAAAGCGACAGCGCATGATTCGGCTGGATCAGCAAAAGGGTAAGCACACTCCAGTGCTTTGATGTCCTCCTCCTTGTGCATCCTTCGTTTCATTGCTACGCAGTCGGCCTCTCCGGACGTCTTTCATCTTCCAACTTTATCTTTCCGCCTTCGTAATCGAGCCTCGACGAGATCAAAGGAGATGCTGACAATCATGCCTGCGTCCACCTTTCCATTTCTCACAGCTCCAGAGCAAGCCGCTAGCACAAGCGCACTCGAACGGGATCCTCTCGCCGCGTACAAAGGCCTCACCTTCGCCGAGACACTCGAGGACCTCAGCAGTCGATTCATCGTCAACCTTCCAGCCGACGAGCTGTCGAGCATCGAACGCATCTGCTTCCAAGTCGAGCAAGCCCACTGGTTCTACGAAGACTTTCTGCGACCGCTCAATGCTTCCCTTCCATCGCTGGCCTTGCGACGATTCTCCTCGTATCTGCTGCACACCGCGTCGATGATCGTGCCCCTCATTCAACGCTACATCACGGGCGGTAGTGGGCAACAAGATCTCGAGGCGGCCTTTGACGAATTCCTCAAGTACAAGACGCGCGTGCCCGTCTGCGGAGCGATCCTGCTCGCCGAAGACTGGAACAAGTGTCTCCTGGTCAAGGGCTGGAAGTCATCAGCTGCCTGGGGTTTTCCCAAGGGCAAGATCAACCAGAACGAGCCAGAGCGTGACTGCGCCATCCGCGAAGTGCTCGAAGAGACGGGCTACGACTGCAGTGCGCTGCTGCCGGAAGGCAGCGAAGACTACCTGGATCTCACGATGCGAGAACAGCGCTTGCGTCTCTACATCGTACCCGGCGTCAAGGAGAACACCAAATTTGAAACCTTGACGCGCAAGGAGATCTCTAAGATTGCTTGGTTCAAGCTGAGTGATCTGCCGACATGGAAGAAGTCGAAGGATCCGCCCGCTGGCATGGGCGGCAAGTTCTATCTCATTTCGCCCTTTATCGGACGATTGAAGCAGTGGATCGCGAACAACAAGGCAAATCACTCGCAGCGTCCCACGGGCAAGTCGGAGCCCATCATCGACTCGGGCTATGCCGCATCATCGCCAGCGCCGTCCGCTGCCAAAGCTGCGTCTGCAGCTGCAATGCCCTCGTTCGTCGACACCACCTCCCTATTTCCCACCTTCTCGGGCGAGAACAAGACAGCGCACAACAAGGCTGAACCATTGCCGGCACCACCCACTAGCGACAAGCTCAAAGCGCTGCTGGGTCTCTCTTCGCCGACACCTGAGCACGCTCGCACGGCGATCCCGTACGCAGCAGACGGTCAGGCGCAGGCAAATGCTCTCGAACAGATGTTTTCTGGTGTAGGGGCCAAGATGATCCAAGCATCCGGTGATGAGCGCGGCCAGCAACTTCTCTCGCTACTGATGAACTCGAACGCAGCGCCTCAAGGCAAAGCTGGCGGTGCTCCGAACCAGAGCGAGGCGCAGGATCGTGCAGCTCTGCTGCTATCTGCTCTCAACCGGCCCGTCCAAACGCAAGGCGAAGCCTCTTCCTCGCCGGCACCTCAGAATGCTCATCCTCTCCTGAGCATGCTCAACGACCCGGCTCGAAGCCAGTCGCCCTTGCCGGCTCCGATTCCGCAAAAGTCGGGCCAGGCCCAGAAACTGTTGCAGATGCTCGGCGCCGGGATGGGCCACGATCGCAGCGTGTCTCAAAGCAGCTTTGCCTCGTTCGACAACAGCAGCCCGGCTCCTTCGCACAGTGCTGTGCATCAGGAAGCGCCTCCTTCCAACGGCCCTCAGGCCGACGCCCTCCTGCGAATGCTGCAACCTTCGTCGGCTCCAACCGGGCCCGACTCGCAGTCACCCTCTTCGCAGGCCGCCCCGAAGAACGATCTGTTGTCGATTTTGACCGCCGGACTTCCGTCTGCTGGCCGACCTGGGCCCAATGACGGTCCTCAACCTCGACCGAACCAAGGCTATGACCATGCGATGGGCGGTGGCTTCCACCCGAATGCACCCTTCGGCTTCCCACCGCCTCCGCCGCACATGATGCCCGGTGGCATGATGCATCCCGGCGGGGGCCCAGGACCGTACCCATTCCCCATGGGCCCTATGCCACCCGCACCGGGACAGGGACACGCTCAAGGTCCGCCGAATGGATGGGGCTTCATGTCCCCCGGCCCCCACTTTGCACCCTACTCTACCGGTCCTCCCTCTTAATACCTTGCCGCTCCCTCTTTGCTACTTGATCGATCCGGGCCGGCCTGCTGACAATTTGCTTTTACGTCGGACGACTGCTGACTGCGCGGGTTCAGGTGCTGGAACGTGGGGCTGGTAGACATCTCGAGCTCTGCTTACGCCAAGACGAGACCGAAAGTCTTGGGTCGATGTACGAATGGGATTCACTTTTGTCTTATCTTGCTGTCTCCACGTCGGATCTGTGATGGCATATTCGTCTCAGTCCCGTTGTATACCTCGTGTGACCAACCGCGGATGTCGCGAACAGAGTCGAGTGTTGAGCTATGACCGACCGAAGCGTCTGCTGATCGAAACCGGCTCGGGATCCAGTCAGGAAGCGTGCCTCGAAGCGTCAAGGTGTTAGCGCAACGACCCCTTTTTCCCTCCACACCTCGGCAAGAACGGAGATCATTGGCGGTCCACGCACCAGACGAGTCTTAAATTTTTCCCAGGGCCCAAACGTCATTTTGGGAACACACGCATGCACGCCTTCTTGCGGCGGTTAGCTCGATGATAGGGCGATCATACAGGAACACATAAAAAGGGTTGCTCAATGAGACAATGGCATAGCCCTCCTTTCTTTCTCCAAGACTGCCATCTCTCGACATCGTTGAGAGACAGTAGGTCCGACAGAGCACCGCTCAAGATGGTGTCGTTTCTCTCGTCAATTCGCCAAGCTACGGCGCTCTTGGGTCTCTGCGCGGTAGTGGTGCACGGTCGAGCGCTGCCTCTGATCAGCGAGGCGGTCTTTGCCGTGCAGGATGCCGCCAGCCAGTCCACCTTCTCGCTCGCCACTTCACCTCCAGCGGACGCAGCATACAGCGCGTCTTTGACCAGCTTCGTCTCCGGCCTCGCCCGCCCGCTCGACTACTGGACCGCCGAAGAAGGCGTCGGCCACCTCTCCGAGTGGTCCAAGGCGACCAAGCACTCGTTCCTCTCGGACTACCATGCCGGTCGGGCGCACGAATGGACCATCGTCATGGGCAACGAAGGGGGCGATCTCGACAGTCTCACCGCCGCTCTGACGTGGGCGTACCACCTCTCGCACTCTACCTCTTCCAAAGCGATCGCACTCCTCCAGACGCCCTTGGACGCACTCGACTTGCGACCGGAGAACAAACTCGCGCTGGATTCCGCGAAGATGTCATCCGGCCATCGGGACTTGTTGACGATCGATGAGCTGCCCGCCCACCCGCGTGCGCTGGCGAAGGAGATCCAAGGGATCGTGTTGGTCGACCACCCACTGCCGCTGAGTCGGTGGGAGGGAGCAAAGGTGTTGGGCATCATCGATCATCATTCGGACCGCGGCGTGGCACCGGATGCCGACCCAAGGGTATTTGAGCCTGTAGCGAGCTGTACGACGCTCGTTGCACGACTGATGCTGGATGAACTGGAGGCGATCCCCAACCCGCCCGGGGAGTACCACGTGCCGCACGAGCTGCTGGAACTCGTCCTCTCCGCCATCGCCATCGATTCGGACGGTCTCAATCCCAAAAAGTCCACCTCTGTAGATGCGGATGTAGCACAACGTGTACTGGATCGCAGCAATTGGCACGATCGCTCGCTGGGCGAGGTGATGGATCGCCTGGACAAAGATCTCGGCGAGGCCAAACGGGATCTATCCCACCTCTCCATCCGCGACCTCCTCCGTCGGGATTGGAAAGGCGATGTAGTCGCCACCCTCGACCCTGCCACACCGGACATTCACCTCGGATTCGCATCCACCCCCGTCTCACTCGACGACCAAATCGCCCGCACGCCCGAACGAACCTTGAAGGCGTGGTTCAAAGTCGAGCGTCGCTGGACCGCCGAGATCCACGCCGACGTGAGTTTGTGCTTGAACAAATTCAAGGATCGAAAAGGCAACAAGGTTCGGGAGATCGTGTTGACGGTGAGGGAGGATCACCGAGTCAATGCCACCCAAGCCGATAGCCTCTTTAGGGAAATCAGTCGAGCCCTGGAAGAACGGTTCCCACTCAAGAAGCGGAACTTGCGCAACGAGGGAAAAGGACGACAGATGGTCTGGACCCACGGCGAGAAGAGTGCCGGTAGGAAGGTCGTGCGACCCATCGTGGAGCGTGCGGTCAAGAATTGGGTCTCGCCCTGAAACGCTGCTTTTGTTTGGAGAGCTTGTACACAGTCACAGAATCGATGTTGGAAATGCAGGCCCATATATGATTGTTGCGATACCGTATGCTTCTATCCGGAGAGATCACAGCCACGCATTCCGAATGCTTCCAGTACGGCCGATACCTATGGTGCGACCCGCAGTCAAGCCATCCAACTCGACCGTCTCGGTTGGCAATCCTTCCCTCAGCATCGACGTCCGCCTCGAACCGGGTCTACTCGACTCCTCGTCATCCACCTCGTCCACTCCGACCGCCTCATACTCCACCTCGGCGCCTCTCCGCTTCAACACCCTCCCCAGAATCATGGGGCACAAACTCGCCGCGCTCAACAACACCAACTTGACCACCATCTCCCGATTCCATATCCTCTCGACAATCACCCCCATTCCACCCCCACCCGCGCCATCGGCGGGGAGCGCCTCGACGATCTCCTGGAGCAAATCGCCCACCTGACACGTGACAAAGTTCCACGGCACGCTACCCACCGCCAGCGTCACTGCGTACGGGAGAAGAGGAACGCGCAGGACGCCACATGCGATGTTCATCAGGCCATACGGCACGATAGGCAGAACCCGCAGGATGAGCAGGTAGGACCAGATGCTCGAATCGCTGTGGGTTCGGGCGGGGGACAGGGCGCGACGCATCGCATCCAACGGTCTGGCCAACCCTGGCAGACTCGTTATCAACGGTCCCAACGGCGCACTGAGCAAATAGCAAAACACCCCTCCCACCGCCGTCAAGGTGCTCGTATACAACGTCCCCGAATAAGTCCCATACATGGCGCCGAAGACGACGTTCATGATCAACGACCCGGGGACAGTGAACGACTGCTTCCACGTGAAAAAGGCACCCAGCACCAGGAGCGTATGCACAAACGCCTTCGTGCTGGACTGCGAGTAGACCTTCAGCGAGAGGGCGAGCGACTTGATCTCGGTCAGGGAGAGAGACGTGATGTGCTTCGGCAACACCAGCGGCAACGTCGAGAGCATCAACACGATGCACACCGTCGAGCCCGCAAAGATGGCAAACAGCCACAGCAGACGCGGGAGGTACGGCCGCAGGTTGGGCATCGACAGTCGCCAAGAGGAGAGGTTGATCTGAAGCCGCGGTAGGAGGGAGAGGAGCGTTGAGGGTTGGATGCGATAGGTGTCGACGTCAAAGATGTTGCGTGTGGAGCGGTCGGAGGTGGTGGTAGAGGTGGGGGTGGTGGAGCGGCTGGAGGCGAGGTGCGACGGGAGGATGCCTTCGGGCGAGAAGGCGCGCGAGCCAGGGACGGGAGATGTAGCGTTCGAGGCGGTGAGCGGTGGTGTGAAAGGCCAGGAGGAGGGGCTAGGAGCGAGAGCGTCCGCGGCGGCTTGGGCCGCACTCCACTGGTGCTTGGGCGGACCATGTCTCGTTTCCTTGGGAACGAAATGGTGGAAGGCGTTGACGTAGTGCTGATATTCGGACTGCTCGTCGGGATCGTCGGTGGGTGTGAGAGGCGGACTGTCTTCGTTAAGACCCATGAGGCCGTTGGGCGCTGCGAGGCGGGCGGATGGCATGGCGAGCGGCTGCACGCGCGCAGCCTGGACCGGTGCTGCGAAGGCATCCTTGCTTTCGGTTTGAGGCGTGGTCACCGCCGATGGGTTCGCGGAGAACGATGAAAAGAAGGAGCGCAACGTCGACATGCGTGGTCGAGGCGTTGCCTTCTTCTTGTGCGAATCGGACGAGTCGGAGGAGTGGGATGCATCGCTTCCCGACCGCGCGCGTGCTGCAACATTGTTGCTGCCTGATGGACCTGCGATCCTCTCTGCTTCCGAGATGAGCTGGAGACCCTGTCCGAGGCTGGACATGGTTCGGTCGCGTTCGACTTCCGCTCGTCGCCATTGCGGTGTGTTTGTAGAGGAAAGCGTGAAGTCTGGTGTTCCCGGTCCACGATCGAGCTCGTCTCCCAAGGCCTCTGTGCGGAGCGACGAGAGCGCCGTCCTGGCCAGTTGCGTGACGGGTACGGCTTGCGAAGAGACGGAGCGACCGCGAGCTCGATTTGCGGCCCCCTTGCGTGCCGATGAGGAGCTTGCTTCCGCAGCTTGGGCTTCGAGTTCGGCGACAGCGTCCATTAGGGGCGAGGAAGGATGATCCGTCCTCGACCTCACCAGTGGTGGAGGTGAGGTGGGTGTTGTTCGCTCCATGCTTGCGATGTGGGACGGAGCGCTCACCGGCGCATATTGAGTCGATCGATGGTGCTAGGTGATGATGGTTAAGATCAAAGGTCGTCCAAAGAAAGTCATTGCCAAGACAAAGGCAGCAGTAGGCACCCTTAAGACGTTGCCGTCGGTCAAATAGTTTGCTGAGGCAGTTGTGCATGCGTGCGTCCAATAATCTGATCTGACTAAAAAAACCATCCGGCTCTTGCTTTCCGCTTGGCCTGGTTTTTGGTTTCATGTTGTTTTCCGCGGACTCTGCCTCTCTCTTTCCCGACCCGAGCGCGTCAAGGCAGGGTGACGTGAATCGCGGAGTCGGACTGCCAAAACTCGACACTCAGATCTCATTCACGAAATTCAGCAAGAGCTGTGCACCCCGATCGGCGATACATCATCTCACACATAGATCGGCGATGACCATTCAGCTGAGGTCTAACACTCAAATTCTCGCGCGATCATCCCGAGTTCAGCCTCAAGCCTTGCCGCTAGCGAGCTTGCTAGGTGTGGAGCCCAGCGTCACGGAAACAAATCATGCCCGCTGCGACGCTCGTACTTGCAGCAACGAGGTATGGGCTGCTCTAGGCGACGAACGTTCGGTAAGAAGCGAGGCGGCCATGGCGGACCAACGCGTATCCACGGCTGCTCGACTTCCGCTTGAGTTGAGCCGGATAAGATTTGCAAGGACACATGATCAGGCAGGTTGCCGTTTATGGGAATTCGAGCTGCCGTTTATGGTAGGCACTTATCTCGGTGGATTCGATGGCTTTGACGGCCTCCTCGTCGGTTGTAAGACTACATATACCTGATCGCTCCAGGTGAGGAGCAAGTGCCCCCCGCATCCCACCTCCTCGCTATCTAAATCACGGTGACACTTCGATCAGCCCTCAAACTTGAACTGCTCGACGATTCCACCTGGTGAGTACCTGTTACAGTCCAGCGAGCGGCTTCTGGCACAGGAAACTTTGGCTTTCAGGGTCAGCGCCTTGACCGGTCAGACAGGCAGCGCCGGTCAAAGTGGGAGCAAAGTGCAATCGAGTGCAGTCAGAGAGGCAGCCAGCGTTTCAGCAGGAAGCGATTCGGCTGGCCTCAAGACACGTTTTCAACACCGCGCAGCAGAGACTGGTCAACAACTCGCACGAAGGGCAGAAAAGAAGGGTCTTAGACTGCCAGACACGCGCCAGCTCTAGACTCTAATTCGCCACACTGACACGGGTATGCGATTAGGTACAATCAAAGCTCAGATTGGCTGAACCCCTTGTCTGCCCTTGTCAAATTTCTTCGCGCTCGCCTCGCTCGCATACAGCAATTTCTTCTCAACTCTCTCGCCAAGCGCAAAAAAAGAGAGAGACTCTACTGCCACTTTCAGCTGACTCGATAGCACACAGCAGAGCAAGCACCCTATTGGTCCCGCTTTCTGCGCATAAGCCAAAGCCTCTCATCAAGGTCTCAATCCTACCTCTTCTCCCGCCACCACATCACACACCCTCGTCTTCCATGGCTGCTCGTCGTCCTTGCGCAAGACTTGCTCATAACTTCCTCAGGAACGCTACCACACCTGCTGTTCGAGCTCGTGCTTCTACCTCCATCCTCCCACGCACCTTCGCCACCTCTGCTACCAAGATGTCCGTCGCAATTCCCTCCGACTACAACAAGGTCCTCTACACGCCTCTCGCCGAGGCTGACCCCGAGGTTCACCAGATCATCGAGAATGAGACCTACCGTCAGTTCTCCGGTCTCGAGCTCATCGCTTCCGAGAACCTGACCTCGCTCGCCACCATGGAGGCCAACGGTTCCATCCTCACCAACAAGTACTCCGAGGGTCTTCCCGGCGCCCGCTACTACGGCGGTAACGAGTACATCGACCAGCTCGAGATCCTCTGCCAGCAGCGTGCTCTTAAGGCCTTCAACCTCGACCCCAAGATCTGGGGCGTCAACGTCCAGCCCTACTCTGGCTCCACCGCCAACTTTGCCACCTTCACTGCCCTCCTCCAGCCCCAGGACCGTATCATGGGTCTCGGCCTCCCCTCCGGTGGTCACTTGACCCACGGTTACTACACCGCCAAGAAGAAGATCTCGGCCTCGTCCATCTACTTCCAGTCCTTCCCCTACAACGTCGACCCTTCCACCGGCTACATCAACTACGATGAGCTTAAGAAGAACGCCGACCTCTTCAAGCCCCGTATGGTCATCTGCGGTGGTTCCGCCTACCCCCGTGACTGGGACTACGCCAAGCTCGCCGAGGTTGCCAAGACCCAGTCTGCCTACCTCATGGCCGACATTGCCCACATCTCGGGTCTCGTCGCCGCCCAGGTGCAGAACAACCCCTTCGACTACTGTGACATTGTCACCACCACCACCCACAAGACCCTCCGTGGTCCCCGTGCCGGTATGATCTTCTTCCGCAAGGACAAGGATGCAGAGATCGAGGGCCGTGTCAACGCCGCCGTCTTCCCCGCTTGCCAGGGTGGTCCCCACAACAACACCATTGCCGGTATCGCCGTCGCCCTCAAGCAGGTCGCCGACCCCGCCTTCAAGGAGTACGCCACCGCCGTCATCAAGAACTCGCAGGCCATCGCCAAGGTTCTTTCTGGCAAGGGCTACAAGCTCCAGACCGACGGCTCGGAGAACCACCTCATCCTCTGGGACTTGCGCCCTCTTGGCCTCACTGGCTCCAAGGTCGAGAACATCTGTGACCTTGCCCATATCACGCTCAACAAGAACGCCGTCAGCGGTGACACCTCGGCGCTCGTGCCCGGTGGTGTTCGCATCGGCACTGGTGCCCTCACTTCGCGCTCCATGGGCGAGAAGGACATGGAGAAGGTCGCCGAGTTCCTCGACCGCGTCGTCCAGATCTCGCTCGACATCCAGAAGACTTCCGGCAAGAAGCTCGTTGACTTCATGAAGGCCGCCCGCGAGTCGGACGCCGTCAAGCAGCTCAACAAGGACGTCGAGGCCTTCGCCACCAGCTTCCCCCTCCCCGGTGTTCCCGACACCTCGGTCATCAAGAAGCCCGCTGGCCACTAAGCGCGCATCTCGATTCAGGTCACCCTTTTGCATTTCTTCCACTTCTGTTCACAAGCACACCTCAACGGTGTGCGCTATTCCCGCTTCACAACTTTGAAGCACCTTTGTTCTTTTGTTCCTTGTCCCAGTCAAACATCATCTCTGTTCCATGTACAATCAGTCGCCTCGCATTCTCATTCAACCGAAGCGGGGTCAAGTATCCCCTCCCTTCCACTCAAAATTCTCGTGTGATAGCAAGCGTACGGTTGTGATCCTGTGTGGCTTAGCGGACAGGATTTGTGTCGATGCTGTCTCTGCTCCTCGCGCTGCAGAAGCTAAGCTGTCTGGAGTCGAGGCGTGCGTGTGAGTCGCTCTTGTCGGCTCGCTGGCTCTGCCGAATTCATTTTGCGGTGCCCGCTGAGACGTTGAGCCGTGAGTCGCTGCTGCCTCGATGCACTCCAGCGCGCTCTGCGAAACGCATTTCGCTGACTCTGCCAAACCAGGTTTGCACATCGCTGCCGTGTTTGCGCTCCCTCAAGCAGACCCGCCCGCCGCTGTTTGCAGGACCTGCTGATTACTTTTTGCGGGCCCTGCCAAGAGACCGGACCTCAGTCGCTGCTGTGATGCGTTCCCGCAAGCTGGCTCTGCTTAATGCTTTTTGCCGGTCGTGCCAGATTGTTTTAGCGGGGCCTGCCAAACGTATGTGTGCGTGTCTGTGGCCGGTGTCTCGATCCCGAGCCGGCCCTGCACAATGCTTTCGACTGTCCCTCCCAGACCGGTTTGACTGCGTAGCTGCTGTACCTCGCGCTGTAAAGCTGGCCCCGCCAAACGCTCTTGGCAGGCTCTGCCAAACTGATCTCGTGGGCTCCGCTGAGACGTGAGATCCGAGCCGCTGCCTCTGCGCGCTCGAAGCATCGTCATTGGCTGGGCCTGCAAAAGCGTTCTCGCGGATACCGCCTCGACGTGATGTCTGTACGGCAGGCCCTGCAAATTCTTTTCTTGGGCTCTGCCAATTTGTCCTGGCAGGGACTGCTTGGACAGTTCAATGCACTTCGCCTAACGCGCAGACGTGCGAAGCAAACCATCTGCTGCCTCTCTGCGTGCATCGAGAGGAGTTGCAAGTATGGCCTTGGTCGACTCGAGGAAGAACCACATCAGAGCGAATGCGATGGAGCTTTCATCATCATCGGCTTCCATGACGAACTATCAAAGATGTCCGACTTCGATGAACGACCTGCCTCGGAGCGACACGGACCAGGCAGCACACGTCTACCCCTTCCACGACCCGAAGCTGAAGGGGAAGTGCGGTTGCCCACGGTCGCAAACGCCTCGCCTGACGAGATGTTGCACGCCGACCTCTACAAGACTTGGTTGAACGTCAAAGTCACCAACTTCAACTTGGGATCTGGACGGGGCACGCTTCAGCGATGGCCGTTCGACAAACCAACGGTCGAGCAGACCATGGGCCGTATGCCATCTGGCCAGGGCACCGTCTACATGGACGATCTTGGTGGCGTCCGGGAGGCCATCGAGATGACCAGTGCCCGCATCAAGAAGGACGTCGCCAACGCCAACAAGGACGAGGCGCCCGCAAAGAAGGGCGTCGCCAAGAAGCCGGACGACACCAAGGAGCCCCGCTGGCGCCAGTAAGGGCTCCGTCGGCAAGACACCTCCGGCTGATCCGTTGAGCCACTCGGCCCCGCCTCAACCGTTCCCGACGGTTCTGGCCTCTCCGATTCAGGACACTCGGACCAGGACGTACAAGCTCGAGCCTACTGCCAAGCTCAAAAAGGTTCTCAACGACTGGCACGAGTGCGTCGTCATCACAGGTCAACGTGCGAAAAGGTGTACGAGAAGCCATCGCAAAGCGCAGACCACGGACAACAACGCATCCTGCTTGCCGATCGAGGTACGCGACACACGGTCCGCCCACGTGCTTCAAAGGTCTCATCATAGGATGCAGGATCGGCTCAGAGAAGGGCGTGCTCTGCCAGATCGATTTTGCGGGGCCAGCCAAATCGCGTACGCAGGAAGGGGCCTTTCTTGGTAGGAGACAGGCCCTGCCAGTGCGTTACGCTCGGCCATCCAGCACACGCTGATGCCAGCGGCTAGCCACACGCCGCTCGTGGGGGCATCCGCTGGCTCAAGTTTTCGTTCAGCGCGGAGGCGCTCTTCCCGGCAGCGTGGTGGTCTACTCTGGCCGAGACTCGCATCGCCAGCGTCAGCGAGGAACGCAACGCTGATCCTCAAGCGGGCCGCGCGCCACACAGGATCGAACACACAGCGCTCACGGAAGCGAACCTTCCTTCACACAGGCGGGCGAGACACAGAGGCAGCGCCCGAAGCAAAGATCATCATGGCGCAATCAGCTTCGGCTGGCCGTACCCCGCAGATCCTAGCAGCGGGTTGCCACGGGAGTTGCGAATCCCGGATCGACGTCATGCAGGGTGGCGTCGCGTGGCTCACGTCGGTTTGCGCGGAGAATTTTAGAAAATGTTAGACCGAGAACTGAATCGCTAGCTGCCGTGCGAGAAACATCGCAGGGTGATAACCCTGTGTATCATTGCGGATGGTCTGGCCAAAGTTCGTGAACAATGGTCCGTGTTTCACTGTAGGTAGGTTTCGGACCTCCGGTGAAAGTTCTCGCCGCCACTCGCGGATAACGGCTGGTCCTTTCCTCCGCACCCAGCCGCGCCCTTTTGGCAGTCAAGCTTCCTTGTAAGCTGCGGCGTACGCTCGTGCTGTCCCTCAGACCGGCGTTGCAGCATGCCCGATACCTTCGCCTAGCAAGGCTCCAGAAGCGAAAAGCCTCATGACTCAGGCACAGAGAGCAAAAATGTTCATCAAACGTCATCATGGCGCTACCGAGGAGCTTCTCACATGTCTAGCGGGCCAATGCTAGTACCAAGTCCTTGATAGTTGAGGGGAGGATGATGAGAAGGTCACCAGATCAACAGATCAGCGGGCTGAATTGCGGGGTATAGGCCGCAGGCATGAGCTCTTCGAAGCAATTGCTATGGTCAGAGACACTGACGGCGGGAACAGGGACAAATTGGCAAGTTCGGATTGGCCTCGGGTGCCTGCGCTGCTGGAGGGCGGCTTGCCAGACGGCTGGAGAAGCTTTCAACAACTGTGGATGGTGTCGAAAGGCCTCTGAAAGCCTACTCGTTTAAGCTTTGGCGAGAGGTGTGTCTCGTCATTACAGTATCGAACTCTGCGCCCAATTTCGCCCGCCCAAATCTGCGGAACCTCGCCTAGTTTATACGAGTGAGTGTGAGATCAAACTCGGTGACCTCCTCAGGCCTTCAGAAGCCGAGCATGATTCGCACCCTTTCTCCCCAACAAAGTGCTGCGTGCAGCTGATTTTCGTGGCATTTTCAGGCGGAAGGGCAGTATCGTCCAGTGGCAATTACCTCGGAACATTCGCACTGATTGACACCCAACCCTCACTGTCCGGCCGCCTCTCCCCGGAGGCTGGTCGCGCCGAGCAAGTTTCTCGTCGGCGAGCTCCGCACATACGCCTTAGGGGTTTCCTCAGATCCAGCGCAAAGCCAACATGTGAGAAAGGCAAAGACGTTCCGCAGCGCTTCTCGCAGAGACCAAAAAAAGAACTGATCCGCTGCCACGTTTTTTCCGCCACGCGCATCCACCACAGTCAATGTGGCCTCTCTCTATATAATCACATCTCTGAACTCATCAATCCTCCTTCCTTCACGACACCACCTCCCCTTCACAAACACATCATCATGGTCGCTGAACTCAAGCAAAGGTCCACGACCGCTACCAAGGATGCGCAGGCCGCTCCTAAGGAGGAGTTTGCCGATGCCAACATCCCTGACGACTACGTTTCTCGCGTGCTCGCCACCGAGAAGCCTCTTCCCCCCGTTCAGCTCAAGAATATTCTCAACGAGATCCAGTGGGTTTCATTCTTGGCGTTGACCGTCACGCCCCTTCTTGGTATCTACGGTCTTTTTACCACCAGCTTCAACAAGTACACCTTCGCCTGGTCGGTCGTCTATTACTTCATGACCGGTCTCGGCATCACCGCTGGATACCACCGACTTTGGGCTCACCGCGCCTACAACGCCACCCTTCCTCTTCAGTACTTCCTCGCATGCATGGGCTCCGGCGCTGTGCAGGGCTCCATTCACTGGTGGTCGCGCGGTCACCGTGCTCACCACCGATACACCGACACTGACCTTGACCCCTACGGAGCTCACTTCGGTCTCTTCTGGTCGCATCTTGGTTGGATGCTTGTCAGGCCCCGCCGCAAGCCCGGTGTGGCTGACATCTCCGACTTGCGCAAGAACCCTGTCATCAAGTTCCAGCACAAGTTCTACATCCCCATGCTCCTCTTCTTCGGCTTCGGTCTCCCCACCCTCGTTGCCGGCCTCGGCTGGAACGACTGGCGTGGTGGTTTCTTCTTCGCCGGCATGCTCCGCCTCGTCTTTGTCCACCACTCGACCTTCTGCGTCAACTCGCTCGCTCACTACCTCGGCGAGGCCAGCTTCGACAACAAGATGACTCCTCGTGACCACTTCGTTACCGCTCTGGTCACCGTCGGCGAGGGCTACCACAACTTCCACCACCAGTTCCCCATGGACTACCGTAACGCCATCCACTGGTACCAGTACGACCCCACCAAGTGGTTCATCGCTACGATGTACAAGGTCGGTCTCGCCACCCACCTCAAGACCTTCCCCGACAACGAGGTCAAGAAGGGCCGTCTCGCGATGCAGCTCCAGAAGGCTCACGAGTTCGGTCAGCAGCTCGAGTGGCCCAAGTCTTCGGCTCACCTGCCCGTCATCTCGTGGGACGACTTTGTTGAAGAGTCCAAGACCCGCCCTCTCATCGTTGTTCACGGTTTCATCCACGATGTCTCTTCGTTCCTCGATGAGCACCCCGGTGGACGCCACCTGCTCACTGGCAAGATCGGCAAGGACGCCACCACTGCCTTCCTCGGTGGTGTGTACGACCACTCGAACGCGGCACACAACCTGCTCTCGATGATGCGCGTTGGTGTACTCGACGGTGGGTACCAGCTTGCCAAGGATGAGCTTGCCAAGGCAGAGCGTGAGAACCGTGCCCACGGTACCTCGGCAAACCGTCCCGCTGGTGCTCCTCCTTCGCCCGTCACCTCGGACGATGAGGACTTTGCCGCTCCCGCCACCCCCACCGACGAGGAGCCCATGACTGCCATCAGCACCGTCGCTGCCGCCTCGGAGCAGCTCAAGTCGCAGCA
Source organism: Kalmanozyma brasiliensis GHG001 (assembly GCF_000497045.1). Classification (NCBI taxonomy): domain Eukaryota; kingdom Fungi; phylum Basidiomycota; class Ustilaginomycetes; order Ustilaginales; genus Kalmanozyma; species Kalmanozyma brasiliensis. The sequence goes on along the minus strand of NW_015961948.1, from coordinate 1,327,604 downwards.
GTCGGCCGACGGCATCAAGTCGATCTCCGACAAGGCGGCTCACTACGTCACCCCTGGTGAGGCCTACACCATCGTCAAGCGCGGCGAGCTCAAGGCCAACGCCAAGGTCGACGGTACCAAGTTCGGTCGCTTCCTCTAATCACATCATCCCATTGCAGCATTTTTCCTCTCTAGTCACATCTTGCATTCCAGTTCTCCATTGGCACACTGTACATATACCTAGCGTGCCTCGTAGCGCACTCATCTCTCAAAATCTCAGTGTTTCATAACTGCTCTTCTTCGTCTGATGCGAGCTACTCGTCTGTCTTGATCATTTGAGTATCGTTTCCCCGTTCTGTGTTTGGTCTCTGACAAGCCGTGCTGTGTAAGAGTAAGAGCGAGTCAAGCCTTTGGCCTGCCCTGACGTCATGCACGGTGTCAGAGGTGCCTCGAGGCTGACCTTTCAGCAGCGCCCTTCTTTGCCGCGAAGCAGACCTTGGGGCGCGCCCTCCAGCCGATGCGCAGCAGCGCGAGTCTCTTCTCAAATTGGGTTGGCAGCCTGAGCAAGTTGAAGAAGAGTGGCTCGCAGCTGCATCAAAGCTTTCAATTGAGGAAGCGTGACTCGAGATTCTGACCTTGACTCACAGAGGCTCATACTGGCTGAGTTGACACCCTATCTCATGAGCCCTTTCGAAGGCGTCGAGCTTCTTGGTTGCGTAGGGAGCTCGTATCCCGCCGAACACTCCCCCCTCCGCAGATGTGTCAAGCTTTGAGAGTCCTGTCAGCCGAACCACGGCGTTCCCCTTCACAGTGAGGCTCAGGCTCCGCAACACCCTGTCCAACCCTGCTCGCACCCAAACGAGACGCTGCGCAGAGCCACGCACGGACACTTGCTCATTCCCCTCAAGGCTAAGCCGACACGCCCTGAACGCCGCAACCACACAAATCACGCACCACACCGACTGTCTGAAGATGCGAAATCCAACATGATTACAGATATCGCAGTGAAAGGAAAGACTCGGGTGAGAATGACAAAAAGAGCGTGAGAAAGCCCACCAACGGCGCGGCGCAACAGGTCAAGCAGCCCGTGTTTTCCCATATCCGCCCGTGCTCGCCCTAGTGGCAACCGACAAGATGGCCGTCACAACCGGTGACCAGGCACGAAAACAAACAACACCGTCAACGCAGCCGTGATAATCGCAATCAACCCGATCAACCCAACCGCTCGCTGCAGCAACAACCGTCTCACGTACGGTTCGCGCACCCTGATCAGCCGAAACGGAGTCGTCTCGCTCTGACTCATCAACACCAGCACGGGATCCAGCTCGTACTGGTGCGACATCAACAGCAGCACTGCGACCGCGAAAGGCAGGATGACCCAGCATCGCTTCGCCCGGTCCACGTCCAGAAAGATGAAGCTGAATCCCGTCGCTAGTGCCGCCCAGAGTGCTAGCAGGCCGAGCGAGAGACGTACGAGCACAGAAATGGGTGTGAGGTTGCCAAACGCCTTGGCCCGGAGGAAGCGCGGGAAGACATCCGCCTCCATGGTGCGGAACACGTATTCCTTTTGCGTGTGGAACATGTCTGGGATGCGCGCGAGTGCTCGTTGCTGCTCGACATCCTGCGGATGAGGCAGCGTCGCGGAGGAGATGGGGAACGAGGTGATGCGCAAGGGGCCAGGGAGGTAGATCTCCTTCTCGGACCCGGGGAGGAGGTAGCGTGCATAGATGCGCTCTGCCGAGGCGATGAGGTCGGTGCGTGTGATGGCAGCTGAGCGCGAGATGACCGTGGGTGCAACGGAACCTCGTTTGGCGAGAATGCTCTTTCTCTCTGCGCGCGTCTGTTGAGCGAGGTAGTCGGGATCACCGGGGAAGCGAGGCGCAGAGAGAGGCGCGCCTGTCATCCCGGCTGTGCCCGGTGTGTGTGGAACTGGACTCGGCCCATGCGAGAATGCAGAGTAGTTGCCATCGGGACTGTCGACCCGACTCTGATGGTCCCAGCTGGTTTCGGCACCTCTCCTCGCCGTGTTGCTCTGCTCGTTGATGCCGTTGATCCTGTTGTAGATGCTGCCTCGTTCGAGCGCCTCGGCGTAGTACTGCGGCCAATCCTCCTTGACCGACTTGCCAGACTTGCGCAGATCCTTGAAGTAGGCTCTGCAAAGGTTCTCATGCTGTTGAACATCGAGCCAAAAGTCGAGCGCGTCTTCGGCGCCTTCGCGTTGGAGGTAGAGGTAGAAGCAGTAGAGGTCGACAGGTGGGAGCGTGCGGCGGGCGAGCACTTCAGCCAGCGTAGGAAGTCGCTGCCTTGTGCGTGAGGATTGGAGTGCAAGAGGTCGCTGTTTCTCCGACATGGTAACTGAGAAGCGGCAAGGCCACTGTGTATTATGATGCGATCCCGCTGTGGTTCGCTTTCGGAGTGTCGCAAGTGTTGCCTGCTTGGGCTTGGAATGGTGTGGCAGGGCTCGATTGTGAAAGGCAATTCTGCTGTGTCAAGAGCGCTTCTGCTACGTCAGGGCTGATGACGGGGTATCGTAGCAGTTGCTTGGGATGCGCTAAGGGTATCTGGATGCGGAGGATGATGCAACGGACGAAGAGAAGACGGTGATGGTGGTAAGAACAGAATCGGTGGGGTTGGTCACAACACTTGAAATTTCGCCGCACGCAGGCAGCAGAGCCTTAATCTCGACTTTTTGGCCAATTCAGGGGTGCGAGGCTTGGGCTGAGCATCAGCTGCCGAGTGTTGCTCCCGAATTTCGCCTGAGACACCAACACACGCACGCGTTCTTCTTTTTCCATGATCTGCGCCATTCACAAATCTCAATCCGCCAAATGAAGTGCTGCCAGCTCGCTCGCTCGCTCGCAGTGGCTCCGACTCGCTTCTCAGAGGAACAAAGATGATCACTCGCGCGCAAGATCGATGCAGGATACTGAAATGAAATGCGATTGTACGATGCTATAAGTCAATGATTTTGTTTGGCAGGGGAGATCTACCTCTTGGTCCTCGGATGGTAGCCGCCCAGCTCAGGGCCACGTCAAAGGGCCGCTGTTGCTGCTGCGGATAGGATAGTGGACCCTTTGCCTTCGCTAGCGATCGTGCAGGACGGCACAATCGGCGATCGGAGTCGTTGCCAACCAAGAGGACCAGTCCAGCCTGCAAACCCGGCCAGGAAGCGATGTTGGCAGATTTGCTCGGCGGATGGCCTCGATTCGGCATCCAGCTCGAGACAGCGCGAGATGAGATCGACAAAGTCGTCGACACGTCCGCCTCCGTCTGGATCGGCGCCTTCCTTGTCCTTGCGCGGAGACCAGGCCGGGTCCAGCGGGGTTATGTCGATATCTTTGTCTTCGAGCGCCTGCTCTGCGTCCGCCGGCCCGCCGCGTGCAATCAGGCACCGCTCCTTCAACGTCTGCGCTGCGCGCGTACCTTCTTCCACGCCCTGCACCGCTTCCTCGCCGTTCCAGAAAGGACATTCACCGCAGAGCAGCACGAATCCAACGACGCCGAGCGCCCAGACGTCCTGCGCCTGGCCCGCGTACTTTTCTCCCTGCAAGATCTCCGCTGCAGCGTAGTCGAGGGTGCCACTGAACGTGTCGAACAGCTTGCCGGGCCGGACGTGGGCTGCACTGCCAAAGTCGATCAGCTGCGCGTTGCCTTCGCCGTCGAGAATGACATTTTCGTCCTTGATGTCTCGGTGAACAATGTTGTTGGCGTGCAGGAACCACAGCGCATCGGCCACCTGGCCAAAGATGCTTCGGCATTGAGACGCCGCCAGGCCGTCCGGCGCACTCTCGACATAGTCAAAGAGATCTTGGCCGCGGCCAAAGCACGGCATCACCAGGTAGTAGAATTCGTGGTCCTCGAAGAAGTCGAGCATTCTGCAAATGTTCGGATGGGATGTCGACGTCGACGAGACTGAGGCCGCTTCTGGCTGCGCCGGCGCCTCTTCTCGCTCTGCTTCGAAGCGTTTGCGTGCTCGGTACTCCTCGAGCGTCTTCGGACGGCTCGGTGACCACGGTCGCGCCTTTGTTGGTGCAACATAGGCGATTCGTCGAAGCTGATCCATGACGTGAATCTCGACCGGAATGGGGCCAAGGACACGATGGCGACGCCAACAGTCGGCAAGGATGCGACTCTTGATGATGTACTTGATGATGACCTCTTCGCCTTGTGGACGACCATCGAGACCTTTCATGCGAGCCTTCTTGACGAGACCGTAAGCGCCTCGTCCGATGTCGGAAACAATCTCGAAATCGGCGATACTCTTGTTCGCATTGTGCTCGTGTGGATAGAGTTGCGAGACGTTGTGCACCTCGTTGAGCAAGGTGGGTCGCTTGCTGCGCGGCAGACGCACTGTGATGCCGCGATCGACCGGGGCTTGAGACGTGCTGGGGCCGCCGTGAAGATTGGCAAGGGGCCCGCCTTGAATCTGAGCGAGCACCATCTTGTCTGAAGCCAGAGGCGTCAGGGGCTCAAGGTCGGTGTGGGGGAGGATCCTGTCTGTCTGAGGCGACACGGGGGAAAAGTCGTCTTCGTCCTCCTCGTGCAAGCTCATGAGCTCGTCGCCGAGGACAGATCCTGCTCGACTTGCAGCGCGGCTGAGCCCAAGCTGCTTGAGCTTCTCGAGCACCTCGGCGCCGAGATCGTGACTGTCCGAGTCGTCACTGTCAGCGTCACTGTCGTCGTCGTAGTCGCCTGTGCCGGCATCGATGTCGCTTCTGGCGGAGGACTGCAAGCCTGTCAGCGCAAAGCGCGAGCTCGTGCTGCGATTGGTGCCTGTTCTGCTCCTCCTGCCTGCCAAGCCGACCCCTTGGCTCTCCAGGTATCGCGACCATTCTTCTGTGGTCGGCGTCCTCATCAGACCATTGGCGCCGACAACGGCGGAGCCCGAAGGCGATCTGCTGTGCAGATTCCTCACACCAGTGGGCATCGAGAGCGTCGCGGCGTCGGCAGACGAAGACTGCGCTGGCTCCAAACGGTCGTTGACTTGAAGTCCCAGAACCGTATCAAGACGAGCGAGCGCCGCACGAGAAAGCGAATGCTCCGACTTTTGGCGTGGCACCAGCGAAGGACGCCGAGAGTTCTCACCGCTGTCCACGCTTCTTGGTGGGAGCGAGAGCGGAGGCGGCGTTTGTGAGGTAGACGCAGGCCGATGGCTAGGGCGGGGCGACGACTGGAGGGACGTTGTGGTGGCCTGCTCGGTCACCCTGGCAGCGGGCTGCAACACAAAGACAGGGGTCGAAGCGTCCCATGCCACGGGCGCAGCTGCCGCGGTGGAGCCCGGGGAGGCAGGTTGCGAAAAGGCGGCGGCGCGAGCGTGGCGTTGCGCTTCGAGGACGCTGAAGGGAGCGTTCTCCCAGCCAGTGTTCTTTCGAGCGCGCTCACGGGCAGCCGCTCTGCCCCCCTCTGCGTTGGCGAAGGTCATGGAGAGGCCAGGATGCAGAGCCAGCTGCGATCGCGAGCGCAGCATGATGGCACCAGAATGCTTACGGGGTATCAAGGGGGAGTAGGCGTTGGTGACCGAGGACGACAAGACTTCTACGGCGTTGGGCGAGAGACCGGCATTAGATAGCGGAGAGTCGACTCGCTGGCCCCTGATGCCCGACGGGGTTGGCGATTGCAAGAGGCCAAGTATCGACGAGCTGGTGGATCGGTTTGAGGTTGCTCGCTGTGTATGTGTCGGATCGGTTGATTGCGCGGACATTTCATCTGAAGCACCAACGCAATCGACCGAGGGCGTGGCAGCGTCGGCTGTGCCTTGACTAGTCGAATCCGAAATGTCCTCCTGGTCTGTGGCGCGGGCCTCCGCGATCTCGGCTGCCGCGACTGCATGGTGATGTGCCGGACTGGATGGAGCGGTAGCAGAGGGTGAAGGTGATTGCGAGGGTCCCGTGCATGCGGTCTCGGAAGCGGGTTTCGCACCGATGCTCGACGACTCAGCTGGCGGCGTCGAAGTGAGGTGTTCGGAGTCACTGCTGGGGGAGACGGCAGAGGAAGCCAGGCTGGATGCGCTGCCGGTGGAATTGCGGTCGGATAGCGAGCGTAGGGAGAATGCGGCGGCGGAAGAGGCAGTGGATGTGCGGGAGGACGCTGGTGCTTCGGTAGGCTTAGATGAGTCGTTTGACCTTGAGAGTAGGGAATGACCACGATCTGGACTGCGTTGGTGAGCGTCGTCGCTGGCTGAGACAGCATAATCCTCGTGCTCACCGTCGTCCTCCTCCTGGTACCGAGCGAGCATTGAATGCTGCGCTCGAAGCGGTTGTCGAGACGAAGAAGAGGTATCTGGAAGAGAGTTGCGACCCCAACTTCCGGAGCGGGTGACGCCTCCGACGCCGCCGAGCTTTGCCAAGCTCATGGGGTCGCTCCTGACGGAGGAGGTGGAATGGCGCTTGAAGCGATCATAATAGGGCACGTCGTCATTCTCATCGGCGTTTTCCCTGTCCGAGTCGCTGCCAGCATCGTCGCGAGAGAAAGGCAAGTGGTTGCTGGAGGAAGCTTGCGGAGAGCCAAAGTAGCTCTGGCGTCGCAGCGACTCGGACGAGTTGAGCGCTGCGACCGGACGAATCTGTTCGAGCGGCATGGAGCTCTAGTGAACGAAGGCGTGGATCAGCTCATCTGTCTGGAGGGTGTGCAGGTGTATGTGCGGATTGTATGTGCGGGTGCCGATGATGAACGATTTGGGCGCCCGTCGACGGCGAATGTGCTCTTCGTTGCGTGATGCGATTGGCGAAGCTAGGCTACCGACAATCTAGAGAAGTCGCACTTGTTACCTGCCTGGAGGTCCAGTTGAAAGCAATCAAGAACGACCGATCGATGGGTTGCAGGGAGCGCGAGTGGGAGATGAGATCGGATCGTTGGTGGGTGCCGTTCGGGAGCGAGGGATAGCAAGGCGACCTCGTTGCTATGCGTGGTGTGTGACTGAGGTCTGGCCGTGGAGTCTTGATGGGCGGAAGGAGTCGTAGAGGGAAAGTGAGGGCGATGGCTTTGAGCTATCGATGGAAGCTGCGAGGCTGATGACTTCCGCCGGCGATGCAGTCTGGCTGGGCGGAGAGAGTCAGAGAGGGTGAGAGAGGGTCAGACGCTGCGTCCACTGCTGCGGAGGGCAGACTGCAGAGTCTCAATTTGCTTCTGGTGCTGCTGCTGCTGCTGCTGCTGCAAGGGCAATCTGTTGAGCCATTTTTTTTTGGCTGAGGAACGTGAACACGAAAATCTAGAAAATCACGTTCCTCTCTGTCTCACCCTTTTGCCGTGATGCTGCCGTGTGCTGAGACCATCTTGCTATTTCTTGGCCTTACTTTTTTATCGGCTGACACGATGCAAAGCTTGACCGTGGGAATGCAATTTTTACGTGGATTTGTATTTAAAGTTGAGGGTTGCTGTTTCTAGGGTCCATCCACCAACCGCGTTGCAAACAAGAGTGAGCTGACACACTCTTTCTCCTCTCTCTTTCGAAGGGGCGTATGCGGGATCGTCCTCGGCTCACCTGTCCGCATCCCGCTAATGACAGCCTATTGTGGCTGATCTCTGGTCGCGAGGACCGAACAATAAGGCGACGGTAACATTGATGTTCTACACTTTCATTGCGCCTTCCTCGCCTTCGTATGATCAAGATATGATAACCGCATCGAATTACAGGGCATTCAATCGCTGCCGTCTCTCTGAGGGCTCGTCACCTTTCCCCGCGGTGCCCGCCCGTGAGCATGTCAAACTGATACAGGCGATACCAGAACGTCGCCTTGTGATGTCAAGGTGATGGCTCGCTTTGCCACGCTCCCGCCGAACCCGCGCACACGATCAGGCGGGATCTGAGTCAGGCATCATCATGTTTGGCTGCGCCTTCATTTCAACTCCGCCAACCGTGTCGTTTGGACCCCACACGATATCACGCTCAGATCTTCCGTGTTTCGTTGCTTTTCGATCAAAGCATTGCAATGCCTCTTCGGAGATCTTTGCGAAAAAGTCCAGACGCCAAGCAGGCAGATTCATTGCATTCAGCCGAGGGTGTGCGGCCTCGAGACAGCTCAAACAGCGCGACAGGCGGACGAGTAAAGAGCGCAATCAAGCGTCACGTGGATCGGCCAAAGATCGGAATTCGGATTTCTCCACCCCGCCGCTGGCTAAATTGATGAACAACTTTGCCCGACCGCAACCTCCTTCTCGACAGTTTCATAGAGGGTGTCCCGCCTTGGCCTCGGACGTCAACATCGATCATGGGGAAAGCAGAGGCAGGATCGCTCAAAGCGATCTCCAATGCTGCCAAGGCAAAAGGACTAACCAAGCTAAGGTTCTACTGCCAGCTTTGCCAGAAAGCCTGTCGAGACGAAAATGGCTACCGCAGCCATCTCGAATCCGAAGCGCACTACCGCCAGATGGATGCTCTTGCTTCCTCGGGCGGGGCTCAGAAGGTCATCGACGATTTCAGTGCCACATTTCAGCAAGAGTTCGTTCAGCTCCTCAGCCGCCGATTTGGCACTCGACGCGTCCGAGCCAATCAAGTCTACCAGGAGCACATCGCAGATCGACATCATACGCACATGAACGCGACGCAATGGACCAGCCTTTCCGACTTTGTCAAGTATCTCGGGAGAGAGGGCATCGTACAAGCTGAGGATACCGATCAAGGCTGGTTCATTACTTGGATCGACAATTCTCCCGCAGCTCTTGCGCGGCAGGATGCGCTGCAGAAGATGGAGCGGGCCAAGATGGACGATGAGCAACGTCAGCGCCGGCTTCTTCAGGAACAGATCGAGAGAGCATCCAAAGCAACGCCCTCCTCGGGCGCGACCCAATCTCAAACAGATCAAGATGCACAGTCGCAGAACAAGGCCTTGGAAGGCCTGCAGAGGAACGGTGCCGGTCCGATACGCATTGGCTTGTCCTTGGGGTCGGCAGCGCAGAGCGCCGATGGTACAAAAGCTTCGTCTGAAGCGAGACAGTCCCTTCCGCCTCCTGTAGATGCATCAAAGACGACAGCAGCATCAGGATCTGCTGCGCCTGCACCGTTCAAGATGGGGTTCAACGTGCTCAAGTCTACTTCCAGATCTTTGAATCCACTCAAGCAGGCGGATCAATCAAGGCGTGACTCGGGCTCAAGCAGTGCTGCATCGACCAGCAACTCTACGGCTAGAGCGAAACCTCCGAGCAGCATGTCCATGGCGGAAAAGATCATGCACGAGGAGATGGAGCGCAAGAAGAGGAAGGCAGAGCCCGCTTTTGGACGCTCGGCTGGTCCGCAGATGCAGCAAGGCATCAAACGCAGTCGATTCTGACCGTGCTCTGCCCCCATCGACACTGATAGGCGCCACACAACGCTCCGCTTCACCGAATTGACACATCCTCTGCCCACACAGCATCACACGTTCTCCGTTCCTCCTGTTCACAGCATATACCCAAAAGCATGTAATTGTACCACCGCCACTGCATCAATCCCCACGAAGCATCCGCTCATTCGGCCTCGGTGTGGCGCACGTCCACAGCCTCGGGGAAAGAGGCAGAAGACGAACGTTTGAGCTGCTCTCCCTGAGGCCCCGATCGACACGAATCGACCTCGTAAGCTGACCGTGGCGATCGCCGATTCGTTACGAGCTGAATCGCAAGCTTCAGCTGTGAGCTCAAACTCGATGTTCCGTGTTTTCGATTCTCAAGGTTCGCCCGCAGACACTCGAGAAAGTAATACAGTAGTCGCTCATGCGCCAAGAACGTCATTTCGAATTCGGACAACCTACTCGTGAAGCATTTTGTATTGCTCATTTTCGTGAGCACATGCAGGTGCACCAGAACACGATTTTGCTTGGCCTTGGCTCTCCAGACCCAACGTGCCAAGAATGGCAGTTTTGGCGCTTCGATTTTAGCCCATTTGCTCCCACTTTCGACGAGGCTCTGAGGCTGCAGTTCGGATGGGCGCTGGTCGTTTGGAGAGAGATTCGAGCGAGAGGCAAGGGCCAAGATGCATGGCAGCCGCTTGCTAAGCGAGCGAATCCAACAGCATCGACTGCTCTGAAGAGCTCCTTGTTTGCGGTGACTGCGGAGTCAATGCAAGCCGAGCCAAGACCCGCTCCATACAAGGGTGTGCAGCGTGCGTGGCTGGGCACATGCACCTAAGCATTCAAACTCCCTCATTGTTTCAGACGAGATCGACCCCTTGTGGGACGCAGAGACAGGGCTGCAAGCCCAAAAAGTTCTGGTGCCTTGCTCACTAGTGGCCACGACTTGCCGCTCATATCGTTTCTGCCGTCGCTCGCTGGTTGCGGCCTGCTTGGCAAAGTCTTTCGATCCTCAACACGAATCGCATCCGGCTCGCTAATCGTCTTGGAGAGCCACCGACTTGCTCTACGACTTCCACTTCCACCTTTGCTACCACCAACGCTTCCTACCAACAACATCACCACCACCACCACCACCACCCGCCCCACGCTGCGTCCTGTCTCCATCCCGACGCTGCTGCTCTTCACGCAGATTCTACCTTGTCGGGTCACCTAGTCAGCCTCCGCGGAAGCTTGCATCGACAAGTCTTGCTTTGCTCAGTCTAGCCAGCTACACAACGGCACCAACGCAATTCGGATTCGAACCAAGGGAGCACTCCTGCTATCCTGAACTGCTACGGGCTTCGTAGCGAAGTCGCTAGAGACGACATCAAGACTGTTCTGACTCTCTAGGCCAGCTCAAGATTCAGGACATGCAGTCCTGACCCCAGCATCCCCCAACGGAGTCGACAATCCCATCGCCAGTGGTCAGTTCTTGGCATACAGCAGAAGAGTATCTCGAGAGTCTCTCTGCGAAAACCACGTTTGACATCTTTGCTCCCACACGTGCATCAAAGCGGCCACTCTCAGTCACATCATCATGGCGCCACATCCATCATCTCTCGTCTCGGGCGTCAGTGCCGAAGCGCTGTCGTCGTCAGCACCCGTATGGCACATTCTCAAACGAGGCATCTCCAGGGCGGGCGGAGCCGCGATAGGAGCGTCAGCAGGAGCTGCAGCAGGCGTTGCAGCAGGCGCTTCAACAGGATCTTCAACAGGGTACCAAGTTCTCCGCGTCTCTTCCAAGATGAACGAAAAGGGCGACTTCAACGGCACATGCTCCAAGGAGACTGCTATGACCATCACACCAGAGACACCCGACGGATCGTGTTCCTCGTACTTTGCCGACGTCACCGACTACTGCTGCGCGGCCGTGGGAGGCATGTACGATCCCACCTTCCAAGCCGTCAACGTGTCCGAGACACAGGCGGCAGCGCTGGATCATCCGATCTGCGCCACCTCCAACTATGCGGATATGTTCTCTTGCTACCAGTACGTCACCGAGACGCATTGCTCTTCGTCCAGCCCGATTCCGTACGGCGTCTGCAACAAGAATGGCGAGGACACCAGCCGAGCTGTTCGGCAAACAACGTCCGCTGCAGCTCCGACTGCCAACTGGCGTTGGACCATGGTCTTCGGTGGTGTTGTCGCATGCTCTGCGATACAGCTGCTGGCAAGCTAACGAACGCGCACGTTCGTTGCGACGTCTTCGCAGCGTTGTCACCCTTTCTGACGTCTCATTCACGTCACTTCATCGATTCAGCCAGGCCACATGGTCGGTTGCTGCAATCGCCCAGTCAAGCCTAGTCACCCAGTATACCCATGATGTACATTCCATCGACGTCTCTTACGACAAGAAAGTAATCTCTTCTCACGCTCAGCCCCTTGCCGGCGCTCGCTGTGCTAGCATTGTCGTTTGGAGTGAGACATCTGTTCTGGCAACGTAAGTGTATCGCAACACATGAAGGCCGTCTGGGGGGAATTTTTCTGAATTGTTAGAAGTGCACCTGATGACAGTTTCAGCAAATTCATGCACAGGTGTTGGTCGAATAGAGAGGCCTCGCGCGTCGCGTGTGTGAAATCTGGGCGAACCGAGCGGTACCGAAATGTGACACAACCATCATCTCATCCTACCACCCTGCATCGACACACGCACCGAATTCGCATCACTCAGTGCGCGAGGGCCAACATCCACCGCGTTGTACCTGGCGACTTTCTTGACCTGCAAGTCGACACTAGCTCTAAACTCCACCAGCATCGAGCTAGGCACGCGGTACATCGACACCCGGGTCCAAAGCGCAGACTCTCGACTAGCAGCGCTGCAATCAATTTAATATGACTTCATCGTCGTCGAGACCGATCGGTCTTGCCGGACCATCCGGGCAGGCTGTCGACGATGCTGACATTGTTCAGGAGATGTACAGGCTGCTGGGCAATCTTACTCGTAGCTTCGTGCCAGCAACGCGCAAGAAGCGTGAAGAGACCAAAGACGAACGAAGGGCGCGCAAGGAGCTCAAAGATGCGCTGGACGACATGGGGTACGACATCATCGAGCTGAAAGCCGAGTCGGGATCCCTGGCGCGGCGAACAGATCAGAGCGTGGTCGTCGACTCGATTCGACGCAAAATCAGCCGGTTGTCGGTGGACGGTGGATACGAATCCGCGAGCAGATTTGCCAACATCCTGTCTCGACTCGAAGGCTCGAGCGAGTTGCGTAACTTGCACGGCATGCTTGAATTGCTGGATGCTCTCGCGTTTACCTCCAGCAACGCTGGAGCGCTCGCAACACCTGCCTCGCGCGCCGTATCGTCCAGCACCAATCGAAGAGAACCCGACGCGAGAGCAACCCCATACACCATCGCAGACACACCTGCTACCAGCGCACCCGCCACTGCACCGCCTACAGCGGTTGGTCGCAATGTCGATAATCAAGCGGCCGGCAGCAGGGCGGCAACATCACGGTCCCGAGCAGCTGGCGCAGAGCCGCTGCCCTCGAATCCGTCAAGAGCAACACCAGATCCACGTTCAGCACCAAGCCCACTGCCGCCTACCAAGCAGTTCATCTCCGCCTGTGACCTTCACGGCAACAATCAAGCCATTTCCAAGGCGCAGCTGTTGCGAAACTTGAGACAGCAGCTCGGCAAGAAGCAGATACCCGAAGACGAGCTACTGCAAGACGTCATCTTTCTTATGCAAGGGATCAACGGGCGCCATGTCCGTTTCCAGGAAGAGTTCCAATACGATGGAGTGGCAGGATTGGAAGGCGAGGCCGCGGGTCCCGCCAAAGTGGTCAGAGTGGTGTTCAACGAAGGCGAGGCGGGCTACATCAATGCTCCCACCAAGCGCATCGTACATCGCCTCGCGGAACTCGGCCAGCTGTACAAGAGGGTCTCGGAGTTCAGCCAGCAGAGAAGCACGATGCCTGCGTCCGGTCTCATCATGCAGAGTCTTTGCCACTTCATCTCGAACGAGCTGACGGGCTTCTACCGACTCGTAGCCAGCCTCGAAGCGCAGCTGAACACTCGGGGCAAAAGCACCGCCGGCACAGGCGACAATGCTGACGGCCAAGGCCTCACCGGCACAGAAGCAGCTACCACGTACGTCACGCTCAAACGTCTCTCGTTATGGACAGAGGAGATGACGCTCCGCTTCCGGCTCATGAGCACCATCATCGAGAGCTGTCAAGACGCACATGGAGGATCGCTCGTCTCCTTGATCCATTCCTATACCTTCAACGGCGACCCCTTCATCCGACGCTTCACCTCGGGCCTGCTGGATGAGGTCTCGAAGCCCTTCTTCCACTCGCTCTCGCTGTGGATCTACGAAGGCGAGCTGCAAGATCCGTTCCGAGAATTCTTTGTTGAGCTCAATGATGATCCGCGCAAAGCCGGTCCGAGTCGCGCCAACTCGAGCGGCGCGGACGGTGACCTGCCCAGCTTCAGCGATCTCGACGGCGACGCTGCGTCGCTGTGGCAGAACAAGTTCGTTTTCCGCAAGGACATGCTGCCGAGCTTCTTGCAAGAGTCGTTCGGTCGCAAGATCTTTTCGACCGGCAAGAGTCTCAACTTCATTCGACAGAGCTGCGGCGACGGCGACTGGGTTGCGACCCGGCATACCATCTCAGGTCCAGGTGCGGAGCTGCGATACACCGACTTGACTGGGCTCGAGAGCACGATCGAGAGGGCATTCACGAGTGCCAGCAAGCGACTCTTGGACATCTTCCTGGACGAATTTAGGCTGCTAGAGCACCTCCGCGCGCTCAAGGACTACCTCATGCTGGCTCGTGGCGACTTTGTCGACTTGCTGATGGCGTCTCTGGGACCCAGCTTGAATCGCCCAGCCAACTCGCTGTTCCGCCACAACCTCACTGCCTCGCTGGAGACAGCGATTCGTGGTTCGAATGCGCAGCACGACGATGCCGAGATCCTCCGTCGACTCGACGCTCGCATCCTCGAGTTCAGCACGGGCGACACAGGATGGGACACGTTCACGCTCGAATACAAGCTCGACTCGCCGGTCAACACGGTGCTCGACAACCAGGCCATGATTGGGTATCAGACCATCTTTACGCACCTGTGGAAGATCAAGCGGGTGGAGCTGGCGCTCAACTCGAGCTGGCTCCGGTTGCATGAGACGGGCACATCGTTGTGCAGGATCAAGCGGGGTACTGCCCCCGTGGAATTGACGGACCTGCGAAGGGAATCGCAGCGGACCATGCTCATGCTGTCCGAGATGATCCATTTCATTCGTCAGATGCAAGGATTCGCGCAGCTCGAGGTGATCGAATACTCGTGGAACGACTTGCTGACGTTCTTCTCGCGACGTCAGGGAGATCTGGACGAGCTGATCGAGAGCCACCGTGCGTACCTCAATGCTCTGATCGGCAAGGTGCTGCTTCGAGGAGGCAAGAGGGGATCACAAGACTACCTGGCTGGCGAGCTGAGGTCGCAATTCGACTCGATCCTCGCCTTCACGGTGGCTTGCGATGACCTGACCCATCTCAGCACGCGTGAGCTGGCGCGCTTCGACATGGAGCGCGGCGTCAACATGGCACCTACCGAACGCGGGGCTCGATCGCGCACTGTCTCGACGACCGTCGCGTCGACTGCAACAGCGTCGGCGCTCGCACCGAGCGATCCTGCCGAGCTAGCACGCATCAGCAAGCGGCTGCACGAGGCTTCTTCGGCGTTCCAAGAGAGGATGGTGCTGATCGTGGGTGCGCTCGAGAAGCACGCCAACCTGACGGTGCGCGATCTGGCGGTGCGCCTCAATTTCAACGGTCGATACGAACTGACGGCTCATCGATCGAGCGGCGCAGCGAACGCGTCGACGACGTCGGGACCTGCTTTGCAGAATCGCAAGAAGGATGCGGCTGCAGCGCCGGTTGCTGCCACGTCTTGATTGATAGCTCATAGATACCCAATGTCACCACTGCTTTCTGTCCCATACGCTAGCCTGCGAATGTGAACGTCTCTGAAGCCGACCTTGGTACGCGATATGACAGAAACCACCGAGGTTGTCGCCATTGCGACGGCGACCCATCGATGGCAGATTGCCGCCTCTACCAGAACAATGCCAGCTCGGTACGTTGGTTGCCCCAACAGCAGCGGACCGGTCCAGTTTGAAATTTCGAACCATCGGGCTGGAAATTGGACGTGGGCGACCGAGTTCTGGCCGCTGCACGGCAAATCAGCGCAGCGAACGCACAGACACGCACAGACTCAAAAGCTCACCGGTGGCGCAAAACGAAATTGCCAACAACACTCAGCCAGATTTCTTCTTTCGGAAGAGGCGAGCCCAAACGCGAGCCTGCGCACAGACACTGCAGGGGTGGAGCAGCGCACAACACGTCTGTGCTTCCTGTTCACCTCGCTCTCTTTTTCTCCTCCCACCACTACTACACCTGACCACATCGTCATCCATCATGTCTGCGGTCACTATTCAAACCAAGCCCTTTGAGGGCCAGAAGCCCGGTACTTCCGGTCTGCGAAAGAGGTAAGTCGGTCGCCACGTCCTGTTCACACCTGACATGCTTGCTCACGACAACCTCTACACTTCGATACTACAGGGTCAAGGTCTTCTCTCAGCAGCACTACACCGAGAACTTCGTCCAGGCCATTCTCTCCGCCATCCCCACCGGCGCAGCCAACTCGACGCTCGTCGTCGGTGGTGACGGACGATACTTCTCCAAGCCCGCCATCCAGGCCATCATCCGTCTCGCTGCGGGCAATGGCGTGAGCAAGCTCATCATCGGGCAGGAGGGCATCCTCTCCACCCCTGCTGCGTCCCACGTCATCCGTTCGTACAAGGCTACCGGTGGTATCTTGCTCACCGCATCGCACAACCCCGGTGGACCCGACAACGATTTCGGTATCAAGTACAACATGGAGAACGGCGGTCCTGCTCCCGAATCCGTCACCGACAAGATTTTCAACATCACCAAGACCATCTCGGAATACAAGATCGTCGAGGGTCCCGAGGTTGATCTCTCCAAGATTGGCTCGACCACGTTTGGCGAGCTCAAGATCGAGATCATCGACAGTGTCAAGGACTACATCAATTACCTTGCTGAGATCTTTGACTTTGGTCTCATCAAGGAGTTCCTACAGAGCTCGGGCTTCACAGTGCGCTTCGATGCGCTGCACGGTGTCACCGGTCCCTATGGTCGGGCGTTGTTCGTGGAGCGATTTGGTTTGCCCGAGTCGAGCATCCAGAACTGCGTCCCCTCGGAGGACTTTGGCGGTGGACACCCCGATCCCAACCTTACCTACGCCAAGTCGCTCGTCGACGCCGTCGAGAGCGAAAACATCTCCTTCGGTGCCGCCTCGGACGGTGACGGCGATCGCAACATGATCATCGGCAAGGGCGCGTTCGTCAACCCTTCGGACTCGGTGGCGATCATCGCCGATTGGGCGCAGAAAGCCATCCCCTACTTCAAGTCCGGCATCAAGGGTCTCGCCCGCAGCATGCCTACTTCGGGCGCGATCGACCGTGTGGCGGCCAAGAACGGCTACGAATGCTTCGAGGTCCCCACCGGCTGGAAGTTCTTTGGCAACCTCATGGACGCTGGGCGACTCAGCATCTGTGGTGAGGAGTCGTTCGGTACGGGTTCGGACCACATTCGCGAGAAGGACGGGTTGTGGGCTGTCGTTGCGTGGCTCTCGATCCTTGCGGCCGCGAACAAGGAGAAGCCGGGCACGAGCGTCCAGGATGTGCTGCTGCAGTTCTACAGTCAGTACGGCCGCAACTTTTTCTCGCGCTACGATTACGAGGAGGTGGACAGCGAGGGGGCCAACAAGCTCATGGCCCATCTGCGGGGTCAGTTTGAGAGCCCAGACTTCAAGGGGACCAAGTTGGGCGAGTTCGAGGTGGCCGAATCCGGCGACTTTGCGTACACGGATCCCATCGATGGCAGCGTCAGCAAGAACCAAGGCCTGTACATCAAGTTCAAGGATGGGTCCAGGATCATTTTCCGACTGAGCGGAACGGGTAGCGCCGGTGCAACGATCAGGTTGTATGTGGAGAAGTACTCGAACGACGAGAAGGAGTTCGGCGCGGATGCGCAGGTGGGATTGAAGCCCTTGATTGAGCAGGCGCTCAAGGTGTCCCAGTTGAAGGAGTTTACCGGTCGCGAGAAGCCTACGGTGATTACCTAGACGAGAACGTTGGCAGAATCTTCGGCTTCGCCAACCGAACCATCTCGGATTGGATCGGATCCTCTTTCCATCACATGAATACAAGTGGCGTTTCTCCAAGCATTTCGGTCGCGCGATCGGTGAGACGCCTTTCTTGCTCGTGAGCGCCGACCCATCGACTCTTGAGCGCTTTTGCATGCCTTTGGCGTCAAAGAATGACGAGTGTGTGGATTGCGCATCTGTCCGCGCGCGCGATCGTGGTCCGAGGTGACTCGGGGTGATGCTGTTCGTGTGCCCAGATGAGCGAGACGACCTGACAAAAAGAGTGGACTAGGTACCAAACCCAGCCCAAGCCAAGCTGAACACTTTAAAAGTAGCAAACCTTCTCGCGTCCGCATCCGCCACCTCTCCTCGCGCCTCCCTCACCTCGTGGCTCTCCTTCTCGCCTCTTGGGGCTGTATCGTACTGGCCCGTTTTGATGCATTGTAGCACCTTTGTCGAGCTCTCTGATCCCTCTGTTGCCCCTGTGCCCTCTGTTGCCCCTGTTGCGCCGGCACCCAACGTCCCGCTTCCCCTTCCGTCTGGCACAGCTTCAGCCTGGGTAGCCTGCAGCTCTCGTCCGACCTCCTCGTCGAACCCCTCAACGCAGCACAGCAGATGGGTCTTCTTGACGCTCGTCCCCAACCTCCCATTCGCGACCAACGTCATCAGACTCACCTCCTCCTCCCGGAGCACCAACTGCGCCGTGTAGTGGGAGTGATAGCGAAGTGGGTCGCCGGGGTAGACGGCGAATGTGCCACCGAAGCGCAATCCTGCCAGGCACCAGTTGTTTTGTTCGAGGAGGTGTTCGAATAACCCCACGGAGGCCACTTCGCGCTGGGTGGAGGGGTAGGGATAGAGGTGTTGGATGGAGGACAGACTTGTGTACGTCTGCGGGGTGTACCAGGGGAACACTGACAGGGTGAGTAGGGTTATGTGCCATGGCATGCTCTCCAATTCTTCCTGGGTGGGTTGCGTTCGGGGGTCCTTGGTGAACTTGGCTCGTAAAGTCATCTTTTCCTCCCATGCCGCACGTTGTTCTGTCTCCCGCTCCACCTCCCGCTCGCCCCGTCTCTCCTGCCTCTCCTCCCCGCTACTTGCGCGGTACGAGCTCGATTCGTCGATGATAACGGCAAGATTGCGGCGGAGGAGATACACCACTTCTTCGGGCAACAACTGCACCGGTAGACCCAGGAAGATGTTCTGCTGCGGAAACTGCGCCAGCGTACCCGTGAACGAGCCGGTGCATCCGTAGTGGCGGAGCAGTTTGAGGGAGGAGACGGTCCATACGAGGGCGATGGGGAGCGTTGGACCTGATAGTGGGTCGTGTGACGTCGACGGGTGCGAGGGGAGCTGCGAGAGAAGGGATGGGGGTAGGCTGGAGGACGGGTGAAGGTGGATCTGCACGCGGTGTGGGAAAAGCTCGTCCAAAGGGCGCTGTGTGGGTGGTGTCGAGGGTCCCGCTGTCGACGAGTCCATCTTGAGATGGAGATGTGCGGGTCTGCGACACACCAGGTTGTCGTTGCGTGTCGAGTTGGAGAGCAAGAGTGAGGGTGAGGAAGAGGAACCAAGGTATGTTGGAATTGCGAAACGTCAAAAGAAAAAAGTTCCTGTGGAGCAGCCTCAAATTGCCCGACTTCCGACACGCCCCCTCCTCGTCCACAGATCTTCCTCACACGCTCCAAGATCGTCAAGCACACCCTGTTCACAGCATCCCATCCACCACCCTCACGATCGAAATCACACCCTTTACACCGATCGCACTCACACGCCGATCGCGGAAGCAGAACAGACTGACAATTGCAAAGAACAAGAAACCCACAAACCCTCACCCGTCAATCCCTCAAACTCTCCCCCGCACCCCCCATCGCCCCCGGCGCGTTATACGAGAACCCTACAAACTGCTCCTGCACCGTCGCGCTCAGCATGTGGCTATCGTCCACGACACTGTCCATGGGCGGCTCATTCGTAAACTCGGGATCGAAGTTGCTCGTGTCGATGGCGCTGGCGACGCTCGGCTTGAATGGCGGGGGGATCTTTTTGGCAAGTAGCAACTTCCAGTCGATGTGCTTGGCGAAGAAGGGATGGGATTTGATATCTGCCGCGCCGTGACTGCCGGAACCCAACCTTTGGGCGGGATCGCGATTGAGTAGAAGGGTGAGGAGGTGGCGTGCGTCGGGAGATACTTCGTCTCCGAAACGTAGAGGATCCTGAAGGATCTTGCGATACATCTCGTTGACGTCTTCCGAATAGAACGGCGGCAACCCGGTAAGCATCTCGTACAGCAACACACCCAACGTCCACCAATCCACCGCCTTGGTGTACCCCTGCCCGAGCAGCAGTTCCGGCGAGAGATACTCGGGTGTACCGCAGAACGTGTTGGTCGTTTCCTGATCGCCCATGTTGAGCTTGCACAGGCCGAAGTCGCAGAGTGCGATATGACCCGTGTAGTCCAGTAGGATGTTTTCCGGTTTGAGATCGCGATAGACGACGTTGAAGCCGTGCAGGTGCTCGAGGGCGCAGAGGAGTTCAGCGGCGTAGAAGCGCGAGCGCTCTTCGTTGAATCGTCCCTCGCGTTGGAGGTGGTGAAACAGTTCGCCGCCGTTGATGAACGCCAGCACGAGGTAGAGCTTGTCCGGACTTTGGAACGAGAACTTGAGAGGGACGATGAAGGGGTTGTTGACCTGGGCTAGGACGGTTCGTTCAGCGAGCGTGTGGGTGACTTCGGAGCGCGAGACGATGTGCGCCTTGCGGATGGTCTTGAGGGCGTAGATTCGGGATGTGTCGCGTTTGCGCACTTGCATGACTTTGCCGAAACTGCCTTTGCCGATGACTTTGAGCAGCTCGAAGGCGTCCATGTTGAGCGAGCTGCGTGAGTCGCTGCGGTAGGACACCTGGACGTGGATCTGACCGTTACCGCCGGCGAGCGGGTACCACGCATCCGATGTTCGCTGGTTCTCAAAGTCGGGTACAAACTTGACACCTCCTAGGTAGATGTCGCTGACACCCATCACATCGTCGCCTTGACCGTCGCGATGTGCTTCTTGCTGCTGCTGATGGCCGTCTCCGGATCGCAAATAGGTCTGAAGACTAATCTCGGAGATACGCGAGACGTCAAAGTGAGCGCGGAACATCCAGGTGGGACCCTGGACGTCACCGCCGATGGCATCGATGAGGATCTCGTTCTTGTCGAACTCGAGTACGAGGTAGGGGAGCCACCAGCATTGTTTGCGCTGCATGCTCTGCCGGTTCTCGCGTCCAAAGGATTGGGCGAGTGAGGATGCGTTGGGGTTGTACTGGGCGAGGGCTCGTGCGACGGCAGGAGGGGTCTGCATGCCCGCTGGTAACGAGAGACCGCGTGCATCAATGACACGGATGGTCAAGAGACCGGAGCGAGGGATGGGGGCGCCATCCGACGAAGCGAGGAGGTTGGAGGAGGAAGACGAAGCGCTGCCATCTGTGCCGGGGTTGCCTGGAGTGGGTGTGGCAGAACGGTCGAGTGGCGTACGAGCGCCGAGGTTGGCGCCTTCTTTGAATTCTGAAGGGATTCAATGGTGACAGGACGAGCAACGTCAGCAAGTCAATAATCTGTAGATGACGGTTTCAACGTCTAAAGACAGCGGTAACTTACTCTTTCCGAGCTTCCAAGACATGTTGGCAGGTGAGTGGCGGGATGAAGGGTACGGCTAGATTGCTCGCAATGCGATGTCCAGTCGAGACTATATAGCCGGCAGGTCTTGCAGGTCAAGACCGAAGAGACTGGTGCGTTGATGCTCGATGAGCGCACACACGCGTGTACGATGGTCGAAAGAAGCGTTTGACAAGCGATCCGAGGGTGAGGAGAACAAGACGAGCTAGACGATGGCCTGAACGCAGGTGCTAGTAGTAGGCCTCCTGAAGATGATGGGTATGAGGGTGTCGCCTTGGCAATGGATCGTTGATGATGGTGCGAATGATAGATGGATGCTCGTCGATGACCGCAGAGAAGCAATCCAAGACGACGGAAGACAAAGGGCGGAGAGGGAAGTGTCTCGAATGGGCTGGTCCAAGTGACACGCTGCGTGTGACGTTTTCGCCGCATGGACCATCACGCGGGCTGAGTGTCCTGAGCTTCAAAAGGACTGCTTCCAAAGCGCGTAATTTTTATTCGCACCAGACTGCTGGATGCGCCTGTCTCGAGGGAGGAGAAAACAAAAAAAGGCCTGGACCCACCGCAAAAGGTTGCCGGATTCCGCATTTTTATTTTTCTCTGGATTTTTATTTAATAGTTTGAAGAATTGCTCAGGCTGGGAATGCAGCTGGGAGCTCGGTGGGCAGCTCGATTTTCTGCACTTTGTTAGACTGATTCGGAAGCGGGATGGTTCGGTCGGCAAAACAATCACAATAGGAAACCGCATCATTTGCAGCCTCGCGATCAAGGCAGCTCACAATAGAATGGGTAGCCGACAGCTTAGCCTGAACCGCAGACAAGCTGAAGACGAGATGGATTGCCGCCTCGCTGCTTCAAGGTTCAGGCGAGTCACCAAGGCTGCAGCTCAGCGTGGATCTCAATCGTGCCGTATGCAAGGCGGATCGACCTTTCCTGTCAAAATTCAGAAATCGGCTAAACTGGCAAGGCAAGGCACGAGTTGTTGCCTGCTGCCTTGTGCCACCTCGTTGCCGCCGTTTGGCTCGGGTTGGATACGAATTCCGGGATTCAACGCTGAGTTCTTACCGAAACTTTCGTCTGGCTTGGGTCGAGGTGATCTTCTTGTTTGCCGTTCATCATCATTACCAGCACCACAGCATCCACCAGCGCTGGCTTCGCTCCTTTCTAGACACCCTATCCATGGGGTACACGCCCTGATTGCGTGCCAGTCGCAAATTCGATCGCGGCGCTTCCATATACACCCTCGCCACCCTCGGCAGTCCACCTTTCCTTTGACATCGGCGCGGATCGTCGCATCTGCCATCGCCAATCATGGGTCGCGGTCGTCGCCCCAACATGGCCCTAGAGCCGACACGCGCTCTCCAGACACAGCGCGCGTTTCGACAGCGCAAAGCCGACCATCTCGCCAATCTGGAGGAGAGCATCAAGACGCTGAGCGAAGAGAATGCTAAGCTACGGAAGCTGCTCCATCTCGAATCGGCGTCGTCTTCACTCGTCGCTGATGTCAAGGGAAGCGCTTCGCCTTCGGTGGCATCGACGGCGCCACAAACATCATCGCCCTACGTCTCGATAGCCCCGGCAAAGGGAGCACCTACACCTTCCTCATCGTCCGACTCTCCGGCAGCAGCAGCGGCGACGTGCGACAACTGCGGTCCGATCCAACAAGCCAATCGACAGCTCGCATTGGCTGCGAGTCAGGTGGAAGCACAGATGGCTGATCTGCAGCAGAGCATCAAGGCGTTGCGCAGTGTTCTGATGCACCATGGCATTCCCATCCCATCCCCAATGGCAGGCTATGCAGCAGAGGTGGGCAGCGTCGACGAGGCAGCGCTTCATCGTGCCAAGAGGTATCGTACCAGCGAGTCAGCTATGCACCAACAAGCGGATCAGATGGCATCATATCCAAGCGGGGTACAGATGACGCCCTCCTACTTCAACTCCTCTGCCGCCTCTGCTGCAGGACCGTCGTCAGCATCCTCTGTCACAGCAGCACACGAGCAATACGCTGCATCGCGGCGCATACCGTCAACAGCATCGGCCATGGCGGCATCTGGAGCATGGCATTCCCCAAGCCCCTCTGCCGTCCTCTCTGCTCCATCTCCGCCGGCGACTGCGTTCAGCCCTCGCCACGCCTATAGCTCGTACAACAGCCCTTCCGCAACCATGACCTACCCTGCACCACCGACCTTGGACGAGGGATATCGACGTCCGCCAGCTAGGCAGAACTCTGGCAACAGCAGTGGCGGCGGCGGTGGCGGCAGCGCAAGATCGCATCTACCGGGCCCGTCGAGCATGTCACCCGCCAGGCAAAATGCGCATCTGCCACAATGGCCTCTCCCAAGCACGGCAGCAGCTGGTACCAGGCCGCACGCCTTGCCCGCGCCAGGTCATTCATACCGCTCGTCGAGTCATAGCAGCGTACCAGGCATGGATGCGGATGGAGGCTACGTGCGGACATATTCGCAAAGGAGGCCGGACGACCATGGGGCGTCGAACTATGCGACAGCGGGAGCGTCACCGAATCACTCGTATCCTTCGCAGTATCCCACCTCGTCCTCATCACCGTATGCGAACGGGTCGGTACATTCACCGCGGGCACGGTTGGCTCATTCGCCGAGGGACAGCGGACGTTTTGGTGAAGAGGCGTATGCGGATCGATCGATCCCACAAGCGGCGCCGGCCAAGAACAGCCCGACATGTGCACCCGCGAAAAAGTCGTGTTGCCCGCCTCGCAACGACGCGAATCAGGCCACCGAGCGCAAAATCGCGTGCTCGACCAATGCGACCGACGACAAACCCGTAGCTGCGACAGCTGCGGCAGCATCCGAGCCGAAAGAGGACGATTGCTGCTACGGCTTCGTACAGTGCGATGTGGACGGTGACAAGCCCGCCCCCGCTCTACAGGCAGTATCGACGGCGAAGGAGACAGACTTGGACGGGCTCAAGCTCAAGGAGGACGAATGCTGTTTCGGTCTGGTCAAGTGCGACGCTGAAGGCCGGATCATCATGTGATAGCGTGCCCGGGGCGCTCGCGACCGAGTTTGGTGGACCGGGTCGAATCGCCAATCTGAACAGCCTGTCAGTTGCCGAGTGCACTGCCAGATCCCCCTTCAGGACTGTTTGTGTGTGTGTGTCGTGTCTGCGTCTGATGCAAATGTTTTGACCGTCTCCCTCGAAAGAATCGAGATGAGCTCCGATCGACAGCTGCTCATCCAACTGTGTGAACCCGTGACATTGCTATGGTATATCGTGCTGTTGGTGGCTTTCATGCCACCACGCGCCCCCTACATTCAAGACCAAGAGAAGTCGATCTGGTCTTCGTCCTCTACTCCCATATCACCCACTGTCTGACTCTGTTTGACCGGTTCGCCGTCGAACGAGATCTTGATGGAATCGACCTTGACAGAATCGCCGAGTTCCTTCTTTTCGTGAAAGTGCTGGACAAGTCGAGACAGAAGCGTTGTTGGCGTGACATTGACCACTAATGATCCGGCCTTCGACTGAATGGTGAGACTGAGCGTCTCGCCTGGTGTCTCTGCTGGCGGTGGACTTGGCGAAGTCCTCTTGGCATTGGTCCCATTCGGTCTGGAAACCGTGGCTGATGGCGCTGGCTCGTCGTCCGAGTCGTCAATGACAATGACTGCGTCGTGTGCCTGACCGGATGAGCGGCTGCGACGCGGTGAGGCGCTCGCCCTCCTGATGGGTCTTCCTACCAACTCGACACTGTTATCGGTGTCGTTGCCGTCATTCACCTCGATCGCTTCGGCTATTCTCGCCTGCGGGGCTGATTGAACTCGGGCAAATTGAGCGCCTCGTTGCGACGAAGAGGCTGAGGCTTGAGAAGCAGCCTGCTGACGGGTGCGTTCCAGCTCTTGCTGTTTGCGTTTCTCTTCGAGTCTCGCTTTCGCTTGCTCGCGAATGCGTCTGTTCTTCTCTCCGGGCAGCAAGCGCGCGAGTTCTGGGCAGAAGTCGACCTCGTTTGCCGCGTCAACGTCATCTGGCGCTTCGGCTCCGGCGATCGCTGATGATGGCCCTTGAGTCGATATTGGAGCAGGATCTTGACCGAATGCTGGTGTCGCAGAGCTGCGAGTACTCCTGGTGACCCGATTTGAGGCCGAAGCGGCGTTGGTGCTGGAAGGGCCTGCTGCGACGGCGGAGGTCGAAAGTTTGAACTTGCTTCCCATGGTGCGGTCGACCAAGTCGAGCGCCATTGCTTTCTTTTCCGGCGATACTTGAGGCGGTGGTGTGAGACTGTCCTCCCTCTTCCTCCCGCTTGGAACACCGTTGGCTTGTTTCGTGCTGCCGGCTTTCTCGAGATCGGTCGAGGTGCCTCCGGTGCTGTTGAGCTCGGATCGAGCATCAAAGAAGGTAGTGGCTGATGAAGAAGATGAAGGCTCCTGTGACGCATGCCGATTGATGGCCTCTAATGCCCAGCCGGATAGGTTGGTGACGTGCTTGTGTTTGCGACGCTTGGGTTGACGTGTCTTGGGAGCGTCGCTGTCATCGCTGTTGTATACATCGCTGCTTGACATGACCGTCTCTTCCTCGTCATCGTTGTCATCCTTGTCTCCTCCTAAAGTGAATATCTCATAGTGATCGTACGAGATTTCTGGAGACTTCGCAGGTGCTGCGGACTGCGAGCTCGAGGCTACGGCTGCCGAGGAGCTACCCTGCGTCGCTGAAGTTGACGCTGATCCGGCCTTGGCACCGGATGAGCTGGGCAAGTTGGTCAAGGGCTTTTCCTTTGGTTTCGACTTTGGCTTGCTCGGCTTGCGCCTGCGGTCGAAGAATCCGACGTCGTCGTCATCCATGACTTGTCCTGCTGGCGACGGCGGGAGAGAAGTCGGATGTTCGGATGTGCGCGCTTGCGTCAGCCTCTTTGACTGAAGAAACACGGAGGTCGATGACAAGTCTTGGGCGGGGCTAGACCGTAGATGTAGCTAGTGCGAGCGCAAGGCGAGATGAGGCGTGACAGAATCGAGGAAGGACAAGGTTGGCGTGGTGAGGAAAGGAAGGTTGAGCTCAGCTGCTGCGCGTTTAGATTGGATTCAGGGTTCAGTTTCCAACCAAACCAACACTCAACCACCGCGCGCCTGTTTGCGGCGTAAAGCTTTGTTTCTGGACACCCCGATTTGGGGTCCCACACTCCGATCGGGCCGAGAGAGACACTGAAGCCCGCTGCCGAAAGTGACACGTCGAAAGTCACACCATCACAACGACGCCCTTCCCTTCTTCTCGATATCGTCCACTCTTCGCTGTCGTCACCTACCCTCTCCTCACAGGTCGCTTGACCTACTGCTGCTGTTCGCATATCAGCACACATTCGCTGCTTGCATAGATTACGATCGCGTCCACCTCGTCACCTCCTCTCTCACCACGCCTTATCCGAAGCCGCATCCCGGCGTGGAAATCCTAGGCAAGCATGTTCGCAGAAGAGCTCGCCTCGCTGCGTCGACAAGGTCTCCGCTCGATCCTCTACCAGGTCCTCAATTTCGTCTCTGTCGTCTCAACCGCACTGGCGATGTGGAAAGGCCTCTCTGTGCTGACAGACACCGAGTCGCCCGTGGTCGTGGTCCTCTCTGGCTCGATGGAGCCCGCCTTCTACCGCGGCGACCTGCTGTTCCTCTCGATGCCCAGTGGACCGCTCAAAGTCGGCGACATTTCCGTGTACAAGGTGCCCGGAGCAGACATCCCTATCGTTCATCGAATCATCGAGACTCACGACGCACCCGATGGAGACCAGCTCATTCTCACAAAGGGAGATAACAACGAGAGCGACGATATCGCCCTATATCATGGTGCACGGTGGATGAGGAGGAGCAACATGGTCGGGAGAGTCAGAGGATATATGCCTTATGTGGGGTATGTGACCATCGCATTGAACGACTATCCGAAGTTGAAGTACGCCCTGCTAGGGATCATGGGTCTGTCGCTTCTGTTCCAGAAGGAGTAGGTCGTAGAGACCAGACGAGCGCAATCATCACAGGCGCATTTCATCCTTGCGTACATCAGCTTCGTCTGTGTGGGTTGCCGCGAGCCGCAGTCAGAATCTTCGTACCGAAACAATCGTGAACAGGGCAAAAGAATGTATGAATTGAAAAGCAGCAAACCTTCCACGAGGCCGTCGGTATCCAGACCGACGCAACCCGCAGAAGGAACAAAGATCAAAAAAGTTTTCCGTGACGACGAAGGGGCACGAGTTCCACCAATGGCAAAAGAAGGAAAGACGAAAAGAATGTTCTAAAGGAGGACCGAATTGCTCATCATCTCGGGACGACCAATCGTCGAGCTAGCGACGCTTCCACGACGGCGGGTGCGGTGGATGCTGTTGGAGCGCACACCAAAGGCATGCTCTCGCGTGTGCTGTCGTGGCACGCGGTAGTCTTCCTGGTAGGTCGAGAGCATGCCAGCGTTCGAGTCGGCGCTGTGCTCGCTGTGCGATCCATGCGAGCCAGACTGGTCCGAGGTCGAGTGGTACGATCGACGCGACGACTCGTAGTCGTACTGAATGCGTTGCGCTTCGGTCATCTGGCTCAGGTCCGAGTAGGCGGATCGCTCCGTCATACGGCTGGATCGGTTCATGTTGACGTACCCGCCAGCTGCACCGCCGGCAGCAGCGTCGTGGAACGGATCTGAGGCTACGTAGCCGCCAAAACCGTCGCCGTGTGAGTAGCCCGGCTGGCTAGGGTGACCCATCGCCATGTCACCGTGTGGCGACCACACCTGCTGCATCTCGCCATTCGCGTTGAAACCCTGATGCTGATCAAGTGCGCCCGGAGCCCACGTCTCACGCAGGCCACCGTGGAAGGAGCGGATAGTGTGTGCACGCGAGATGCCGCCGTTTTTGCCATCTGCTCCAACGTCGTCCTGACCTTTGCGCTTGTTTCGCCAGATCAAGCCACCTGCTACCACAGCAAAGGCCCCAGCAAGACCACAGCCCACTCCAATCAGGCTGTTGCGCAGCTTGGGAGTGTCCGTGGTCTCCCCACTGCTGGTCTTGGCGTTCTGCTTGGCGCCCGAGGCAACGATGCCAGCGACGCTCAAGATGTTGAAAGTGGGGTCCACTTGGCTTGCGAGCTGCTGAGGTGCTCCCGAAGCAGCCGTGGTGTAGAAGGGCGACGAGGTGTTGGCGATCAAGGCTTGAATGTCTTCCACGCTCGATGTGGGCACGTACGCCATGTAGAGCGTGCGGGCTGTCGAGAGCGTCTCGGTGGTGGCAGTGTCGTTGGAGTCCGGTGAGTAGCTGGCCAGCTTGACCGTCGAGACTTTGGACGTTTCCAGACCGGCAGGCTGACCAACGAGATCCGGCATGAAGGCAAAGATCTGCGCCGTCAGGTCCGCCTGCGAGATGACCCACGTCCACTGCATGTCCTCCTTGAATAGAACGCCGATCGAAGTGGTGTTGGCCGGCTGGTCGTACGAGCTGGTGGAGGGCACGATGGTGGTGGGCAGATCTTGTGTAGCTGGACCATTTCCAGTCCCGTCCGACGACGAGGCAGTCGATGTGCCCGAATCGGTGTTGCCATCGTAGTTGTCACTGCTCTGCGATCCAGTCTGCGTTGATGAAGCGGACGAGGAAGTGGTGCTGGGAGCAAGCTTCAAGGATTGCGTGTTGGCGTACCAGTACGGGTTGGAGGTCGAGGAAGTCGAGGCGGAAGCAGGTGCAGAACTGGCATGCGAGGCGTTGGAGGAAGGCGCCGACGACACCGATGACGAAGCAGCTCCGCTCGAAGACGCGGATGAGGACGGAACGCCACTCGAGCCCGAAGGAGAGCCACCGTCCGAGCTAGATCCGGTCCCGGCAGACGTAGAGCCAGATCCGGTAGGAACGGACTGAGAAGCCTGCGATGTAGAGGAAGGGGCTGTCGTCACGGCGCTGGAGGAGCCCGAGGTAGCTGTCGAGGAGCCGGTGCCATCGTTGGTCGAGCTAGCACTGTTGGTGCCGGACGACACGGAAATGGTAGAGCCATCGCCGTTGCTGTTGCTGCCATCAGCAGAGCTGGTCGGGGTGGATCCCTGAGAGCTCGAGCTTGGCGACGCGTCGTCGCTTGAGAAGCCGCCTCCGCCCCACAGACTGCTGAACAGACCTCCGCTCTTGGTGGTTGTATCTTTCGATGAGCCAGTGTTGGAGTCGGTGTCGGAGTCGGAGTTGGCGTTCGAGCCAGAACCGGAGCCCGAGTTGGAGCTGGACGGAGCTGGCGTCGGGGAAGAGTCAGCTGTCGATGCATCAGCAGAGGACGAGGCCGAGGACGAAGAGCCGACCACGGGCAACAGGCCCTGCAAGAGCCCTGTAGGAGCGGATGTCGACGAGATGCGCGCCGACGTTCGAGTTGGAGAGGACGTGAAGCCGAAAAAATCGGGTTGACTGGACTGGCTCTGTTTGCTGGTCGATGGCGAGTCATCGTCGTCGCTACTACTGCCTTGGCCGTCGGACGACGCAGACGAAGAAGTCGCAGCCGGCGTTCGAGACGAAGACGTCGCTGACGGCGAATCACTGCTACTGTCCGCGGTCTCACGCGATACAGATGACGACGAAGTCGAAGACGCGCCCAAGAGACCGCCCAGAAGATCACCAAGGCCATCGGTGCTACTGTTGGAGGCGACGGTGTTCGAATCGCCAGCGCTGGATGAAGATGAAGACGACGTGGCAGAGCTCGAGGCAGTGGCAGTGGATGCGGGTGCGGATGCGGAATCTGATGTCGATGAGGTAGGCGTAGCATGCGTGCTGTGAGAGGAGCTGCTGCTCGAGGATGCGTCGTCGCCGTCTGCCGATGCGGAGGACGACAATGATGAGGAGCGATGCGCAGAGGTGGATGATGACTTGGATTCGGCATCAGCAGTGTTGGCGGGAGACGAGGATGAAGAAGTACGCGAAGCTGAATGTGAAGTGGTGGTGGTGGGAAGATCGGAGCTGCGTGCGTTTGTTGCGCTATCCGTCTCTTGCGAACGTGCACTGGTGCGGGTGCGGAAGCGGTGGTGACGAGAGGAGGAAGTGGTGGAGTCGTCGAAGCTACCACTGTCCTGGAGAGCTTCTTCGGCGAGCAGCTGATCCAGCTCATCAGAAGTGAGGCCGTAGGTGCCGTATCGATCATGGTGGTGGCCCGCTCGTGTGTCTAGGGAGGCCGCATGAGCGTCAGAGCTCGAGGCAGGCGGGAAGCGTTTGGAAAGACGACCAGCCCTGGCAGCATGACGTCGGATGGCGTTGTCGGCATGGGCAGCGCCGTGATTGGCATCGGCGAGGACGGGAGTGCCGACAAGCAAGACGAGGCTTAAGCTGACGAGCATCAGCCTGAATGTGGGTTGAAACAAGACCATGATGGTGAAGGGCGAAGGTAGTAGCAGGAGGAGTGTGGTGAAAATCTACGATGCTGGATTGATGCCAAGGAGAGTTGACGGCGGCCAAGATGAAGCAAAAACAAAAGAGTGTGAGTTGATCCGGACAGTGGGAGACAATTGATGTGCAGATGATGAGCACGCCATGGGACAGATGGCGAGGAGAAGGGTCGAGCAGAGAAAGGCGAGTCCGGCCACTGGGAAGGGGATGAGGGGAGGGCGAAGAGTGCGAGTATGATCGTGACGGGAGGCAAATGGACCGCGATGTCGATGGAAACAAGCGGAAGCGAAGCAAGTGAAGTGGGAAGAGGAGGGGACAAGAGGCATGCAAGAGGTTGGATGGGAGGACACTCACCTCGCGACGAGAAGGGCGAAAATGGCTAAGCCCGATGAGATGAAGTCGAACCGAGTCGGGTACAAGCTGCGGGTTGACGAGGACTGACACAAGCGCAGGGCGAGGCTTGCGAGGCTGCGAAGTGTCGACAAGCGGTCTGAGCGTCGTTCGAAGCAGGTCGAGGCGGTGCAATGTCGATTGCGAGAGCAAAGAATAGCCAAGCGCTGAGGGGCTCGAGCTGAGAGAAGAGTCTATGGATGCAGAGATGTGAGGACGGAAGCGCGTGTTGCGTGGGACAGGAGCCAGGACAATACGGAAGGTGCAGATGAGACGAGGCTTGCTCCTATCTGGTCGATCACGAACAGTGAGACGTCAATGGGTGAAGATGAACGGCGGATGCAAGCCACAGAGCCAGTCTGTAGAGAATGGGTAGAGATGCACGCCGAAGCAAATGAGCGTGGTGTAGACGTGGGCGAACGGTGTCGGGGCGACGGCTGATGATGAAAAGAGATGCAGCTATGGTGGAGTGGAAGGGATGGACAATGTGAAGGGTCGAGGAGGGCGACTCTGAGGAGGTGATGGTGCAACTCGACGAGCCAGCGACGAGCGACGAGCGACAATGACGAAGAACAGAGCAAGGAAGGGGGGTCGGTGAGATGAATGGAAGAATTAAAGGAGGAGGAGGAGGAGGGGGTCGGGATGATGCAAGAGGAGGAGGGACAAAGAAGCACGAGCAGCAGGATCAGGGACGATGATGATGATGCTCGCACCAAGGCAGAGCTAGAGCATGATCGGCAGGGGTGAGCAGGACGGCGAAGAGGAGGAGGACGAGGAGGGCCCCGCCAACTGTCAAACAGCAAGGCGGAATAGCAAAATAGGGTACTCAACGCCGAGCCCTCAAATTACCATTAAAAAAAAGAAAGTAAAGATTTGAATTCGAACCGCACAGGAAGCACATGCAAGCTGCAAAGCACCCATTCAACCCGACAAGCAAAGCCGAAAAGCACTTCGGCCTCAACAACAGCTCAGCCGCCGCCGCCCGGCTCAATTCTCTCCTTCCCCTTTCAGCGACGCCCCAATGCAGAGTATGAGCGTCGATGGAACGAGTGTGGCGTCTACCATGCGTGCGGAGCTTCGTTGCTGCTACAATTCGGCACACGGATGCACGACCTTGTTCTCGAACGCAGTTACTAAGGCAGAAGCAGCGTCAAAGGTCTGAAATGTTGGCTCACTGATCGACTGATTCGCTTGCTTGCTCGCCTAGGATCCATGATGGACGATGTTGATGACACGAATGTGCTTTTGACGATGCGATAGGCGAGAAGGAAATGCAAGCTGGAAGTGCTGATGATGTTCAAGACTCGCAAGCGAGAACAACACTAAAACCTGCCAACGGTCGAGCAACGCGCCGGGCGCGACAGCAGACGTGATTTTGGTGATTTTTGTTACGAAAAAAGAGGGGATTGCACGCTGTTGCTGCTGATTGCTGCCGCTTGGCTGCCAGCACACAGGCTTCAGCACTTGCCCTTCTGTCCCTGCCCTGAGCTTGTCTTCCAGCAAGTCAAGCGATCGCCACGCATGTCTGTGTCGCTCGTGCTCGTGCAGCACATTGCGGCGATCCAGCCGACCGCCGTCTCGAACAAGTGTCCTCTGTCCGGCACTGGCCAGCTCATACAACTCGTGCTGGACCCCAGACTGAGTACGCTGGGCTGAAGATCGAACCTTCTTTCTTCGCTTCTGGTGGCGCCCAAATCATCCCCTCACCCGCGCCCTCTGCAAACTCCGCCGGTCTGCATGGATGGCCTCTTCATTTTGCCCTTTCTTGGCCTCATCGCAGTATGTCCAGCTTCAGGTGCGGCGATCCTCACAGACTGTGCTGGCCGAACGCCGACTGGACAACACCCGTCAACACGAGCACTGGCGGAATGATTCACGTTTGTTAGGCCGGCTCTTTTCGAAGCGCGTTAAAAATAGAGTCAAGATGCGGGAGTCGGATTCGAGACTCGGACCAAGAAGACGCCTCGACTCACGATTGCACCTCGTCCATCTTAGCCAGCCTCTCCACAAACGACCTCACACTCTCGCACAGACCCGATCGTCGACATCAGGACGACAAGCAGTGCCATAACACGGCTCAGCTTTCGATCCGCTTGCTCTCCGCCATAGAAGGAGAGCTATCGCTCCGGTCCGTCCCAGCACATTCTCGCCTCAACCTCTCAACTCATGTTATAGACGACCTTAAGCAAGCTCGTGGATCCTTGAGCGACGGGCGACTGGGTCACAGCGCTCTATTAAACCAAGTATAGCTAGATATGTCGGCTCAAGTACCCGTCAAGCGTCAACGCATCAGCAATGCATCTGGTTCCTCGTCGAGGAGCCTGTACCAAAGGCCGCTGTCCACCGAGCAGCAGCAGTCCATTCGCCATGCTCAGTGCATCAACAATGGCACCAATGCTCTTGAGCAGCTACAATGCCTCAGGTCAGGCTTCAGTGATCTAGGCCAGATTGCGTGGTCTCCGCACAACGTCCTTGCCACCGCCTCCAACACACAAGATGCTCCCTCAATATCGGCAGACGCTCATATCGTCGTTCAGTATCCTGTCGCGTCCTCCTCTAGAACCAAGCTCAGGTCCAGTCATCTGTATCCTGACCAGTCGAGCTACACCCCTGCGCCGCATGCTGGGTCCTCTCAACCACGGCTTGCAGCAAGCAACACACCACCTCAGCACACGTGCTACAATGACCCGCGACATATCTCTTTCAGTCCCTGCGGCTACTATCTATGCGCCTACTTCCCGATATCGCGACACCCTGCCACGCCATCGAAGGTATCACCTGAAGCTTCAAACGCTCAATCTCAGGTGCTACTTTCTCAGCCCAACACAACAGCCACTGCACTCGACTCAACGCTTGCCCTACCGCAGGCAGCAGCAGCAACTTCATCTTCGTCACCAGAGAAAACAACACATCGTCCATTGGCCAAGTTCTGCATATGGTCTCGAGCCGACACAGGATCTCTCAATGACTGGAAGCTTGTTGAAACACTCTCAGTCAAGCCTACTTCTCGCAGAACAGGATCAGCGACCTCAGCAACACCGGACAACGTGCTCAAAGTCAACGAAAGAGGCCAGCCAGTAGCTCAGGCTGGTGTTCGAGCATCCCCTTCCGACCCCGAAGATGTCAAAGAGTCCAACATCCTGCAAGGTGGCGTCAAAAAAGTGGTGTGGCTCAACCGCCGTCGTCGCATTGTTCTCCGCTCTGGATCCTCATCCTCGAATCACTACGGCGCCAGCGCATTCACTCGACTCGCAGCTCGAGGTCCAAGCTTTGTCCCTGCTGCGTCTGCTTCGACGGACAAGTCTGTACCGGAGCTGGACGTGGCACTCGTCGTGTTCGGAAACCAGGGGCAAGTCACGCTGCTGTCCTCTCGCAAAGCAGACCGAGAAGCGAAATCAACCACAGAAGGCAGCTCTACAACTACCGCGCCTCCAGCCTTCTTCAAAACCTTGC
Organism: Kalmanozyma brasiliensis GHG001; assembly: GCF_000497045.1. Classification (NCBI taxonomy): domain Eukaryota; kingdom Fungi; phylum Basidiomycota; class Ustilaginomycetes; order Ustilaginales; genus Kalmanozyma; species Kalmanozyma brasiliensis. Next base: position 1,293,326 of record NW_015961948.1, on the reverse strand, counting down.
TACATTCGTCGTTGTACACGCCAAATCTGCAGCCTTCGCCCATCACGCTCGATTCGACCCACAGCCTCGACGACAAGCAAGGCGACAATGCCGCTCGATACGATTCGCCCTTCTCCAGGATGGATGGGCATGACTCTGATCCTGAAGGCGAGCTTGGTGGCAGAGACTGCATCACGCACCTTGCTGTCGGCATGCCCGCCAATGACTCCGTTCTTCTTGTTGCGTCCAGGCGGTCTTCTAACAGCTCTTCGCTGGTGGACCTCACCGAGATCAACATCGATCTGCGTGGCGAGTCAGTCACCATGACAACACGTCCCTTGCAGTCGGTGTCGCTGTCTACTGCCGACTTGAATCATCTTGATGGCTCACCTGCTAACGGATCGACCAGTGACAGTGCTGTCGACGTTGACGCTGTCTCGATCCTCGCATGGGCACAAGTCGACGCCGCAGGCTCTGACGAAGACCGTGCAGCTGGCAAAGCAGCCTCCCTCCGACTCATTGCTTGCTCCTCGCACATCGAGTCAGCAAACAGCACATCCGAATCAGCGGATCATGACGCAACGGCATCAACGATGCGCAGCAACATCGCCTGTTGGGATGTGTTCAAGGCAGAGAACGAGCTCAGTGATGCATTTGCCTCACTCGAATGCAGAAAGACAGGACACGCGCCGAAGTGGTCCGACTGGCAATTGCGCTTTGCCCAGTCAAAGACGCTTCACAACCAGCTCATCACATCCTTCGTCGCCAACGCCGATGGCATGGCAGTCGGCGACCTTGGCCTTCTCGCATCATTGACGCCAGCAGCTGGAAGGGCAGGTCTGCTTTCCGAGCAGCTCAGCTACTTTGACCTCCAACGCATGGATCTGGCAGAGGGAGTGGCGGCGACGACGCCAGCCCGAGCGCTTTCACGAACTTCGAAGCCTGTCGTTTCCAGCAACGGCACCCTAATCGCGACGCTCTCTAGCTCGCACACTGGCTCGTCAGACAAGGGGGTCGTCATGTGGAAGCTGCCACAATTACCGCGCGAAGCAGGTCAGGCTCTCACTGGGGCGAATGATACATCAAGCCGAATGTCACGGCTCCTGGCGCTGTCCGCCTTACGCAAATCGGATCCGTCCGACATTGGCCGCGCATTCGAATCTGCCACTTGGCAGGGCATGTCCGGCAATCTCCTCATCCAGATCGGAGACCTGCTCAAGATCACCGAGTCAAAACGCCAAGATGTCCTGGTCAAGATTGAAGGAGCCACACAGAAAGGTCCAAGCCACGACTCAAACTCCATTCCCTTCCATCAAGCGCTTCGACTGCTCAAGATCCGCATGGCGATCGGCGTTGGAGAAGTCGCACGTCTCGAGCGACTTGTTCTCGAGCTCGGGCTGTGTTTCCAGATGTTGCGATTGGCGCGGATCAAAACGCAAGTGACAGTAAATCCGACGCCACCACCAGCCGAAAGCGGCAAGAAGAAAGCCGGAGCTGCCGCCAAAGCTGTTACCACCACAGCCGAGACGCGCGATCGAGTATACTACCGCCTGGAGAGCGTCTGGCCATTGATCGCGCAGCTGCAGTGGTTCTTGACGCTGCTGGACAGGGTCAGCAAGCTGGCGATTGCGAACAGTGATGCGCCATCGAAGTCGGAGAGCTCCGACTCTTTCGAGATGGACTTTGTGCGCATGCTCAACAAGCCAACGCCGCGACGGCTGGTGCTGCAGATTCTGGCGCACTTTTGCGACTTCCGAGAGTGGACCGCCAGTACGACCCGGAAGGAGAATCTGCCACCTGCGACGACGGGCGAGGAGATGGGAGACGCGACAAGTGACAAGGTTCTAGCTGTCAGCGAGCAGATGGCGCTTGCGAGGGACGCGTTGAATCGTGTAGTCGGCGATGCGGCTGTCGATCTGATCGAGTTTACACATCTGCTAGTCAAGATCGAGATGGAGGCGACTGAGGGTGGAGCAGGTGGAGCATCGGGCGTGAGTCAGAGCCGGGAAGTCGATCGGTTCTGGTGGGCCACGCTGGACGGTAGCAAGGTGGATCAACCCGGTGCCGATGTCAAGGTCGAGTCCGACGCTGCCAACGGATTGCATGCCAAGCTGTTGAGTGCAGTAGTCGATCCCAAGTCGGGCGCCTTGGTCGATGTGCTGTCGCTCTTCATTTCGCCAGAGGACCTCTCGGACGAGCGCAATGTGCTTCACGAGAAGGGCGCAGATGACAGTTCAGTCGGTGCAGCAACAGGCAAAGTTTCGACATTGTTGGACGCTCTTTCCGCCATGTCAGCCAAGCGTACCGACGACGAAGCGCGACGCGACATCGTCCGCAAGGTTTCGCTTTCCAACGCATTGACCCAGTCGGCCATCCACAACGACGCCGCGACGCTACTGCGCACTCAGCCCACGACAACGGTACCGAGTACAGACACGGAAAGCAGTCTGGTCAAGATCAACGTGATGCGAGCCAAACGGTGCGTCCGCTGCTCGGCGCTCTCCCAAGATCCGGTCACCGTCACCTACGCCGTCCCGCACCCGACCCCTTCGCAGGGCAATCCGGCATTCACGGTCGATCCGAGCTTGCCACCCCAGGTGCAGATGCAGGTTCAAATGCAAATGCAGATGCAAATGCAGATGATGCAGATGATGCAGATGCAGCAGGCGGCGGCGGGGCAGCAGGGAGGCGCGCAGGGCATGCCGTCGTTCGTTCCGCCCATGATGGGCATGCTTCAACCTCAGCCACGCGTGATATCGATCGAGATGGGCAGTCAAGCGTCGGAATCAGACACCTGTGTCTGCGGTGGACACTGGTGGGTTCTCTAAATCCATTTCTTTTCCTCCATCGTCAGTATGTGTGTCTTCAATACGGCAGAGCGCCACTTGGCTTATCCGGACCGAAATCGCCAAAGCAAGGCGGATAGCTATCCGTCCTCCTCCCATTGATCCATCCCAAGCGCGGCGCTTGAGCCACAAAGTCAAAGAAGCTCGGCGCGGTGTTTTGCTGCGGCATCGGATCCACCTCCAACCACTCGAGTCGCGGCAGGTTGCCAGTGAGATCCGCCCACAGCGCATTGTAGTTGTCGAAGGCACCGGAGACGTCGAGCACGAGCCGAAGGTGGGTTAGCGTTGAGGAGGTGGTGAGGAGGGCGGTGGAGAGCGGGGGTTCGGGAGTCACGGGGTAGATGTCGAGGTGCGTGAGAGACGTGAAGGCGGAAGAGGTGATCAGGGCTGGTTGATGGAGGAGTGAGGTTTTCGAGGTGGACAGTGAGAGGTGCGTTAGACGGGTGTGGTGTGCGGTTGAGATGGTGGATTGAGGGAGGGTCGGTGGTGGGGAAGTGGGTGGGTCGAGATAGAGGTGTCGTGCCTGTCTTTGCGGTTCGGCCGTCGTGGAACGTTGAAGCTCCATCACCGGGCTCACCCCTCGATTGCGCCTCTCTTCCGCTTCAGCCCCCTCCGGCAGCTCCCTCACCAATCCTTCTCCGCCCCCCTCCCTCTGTCGCTCGAACACCATCCGTGCCCCGATTGGCAGCAACGTGCTCTCGTACCTAACCATCGTCAGGCACTCCAACCTCTCCAATCCCCCCATCCAGCTATGTCCATGATAAAACGTCCTTCCATCTACCTCCAAGCTTCTCAAACTCGGTGCCACCAACGGCCAAATCGCCGGGTTCGGCACAGCCTCCGCAGACCAATACAGATACTCCAACTGCCTCGTCTGTGATAGGTGCATCGACCGCAGCAGTGTCAGCAGAAACGACTGGTCCAGGTCGATGTATTTGTCCGGTATGCTGATGACGATGCTTCGGATGTAGGGGAGGGGATGACGAAGGCTGAGGTCAGGGTGAAAATCGGGGGATGAGCGGCCCTGGCGTGTGCGTGAGGGGGAGGTTGATCGGATGGAGAGCGTGTCGTAGCTGCGAAGGAGGGTTGCGAGTCGAGGCAGGTGTTGCGGTGTACGGATGACGAGTGTGTGCCAGACAAGCGGCAGGAGGGTCTGACGGAACGTGCGGGATGCAGAGGAGAGCGAGAGCAGGGTTGACAGGTCGGATCGGGCGAGTGGGAGCGGCGAGTAGGGTGGGAAGGAGTGATGGCAAGGGAAGGAGGCCGGGCGCGTATCGATGCCGCTCACATAATAGACGTCGGGTTTGGTGAGGAGCTGCGTGGCAATCTGGAAGATGATCTCGAGTGGAAGGCTTGGTATGCGCCCGTATAAAGCGCTGTCTGGGGTGAGTGTCGATGGTGGAAGCGCCGCATCCTCTAACTTCGATGGTGCACCGTTGCCCGCTGTGGTGCTGGATAGGCTTTGTCCTTTATGCAATCCAAGGGTGCCATTTCCGGATGCGTGGGCTTGTGCTTGCACAGACGCCTTTGTGCCGTATACTGAGCAGGTGCGATGATCCGTCGAGCTTGCGCTTCTGAGTTGTGTTGGATGAGAAGCAAAGCTGAGCGCGTCCATCAGCCTAGCTGCATCGGCGACGGACGGCTGCGATGGTGGGCTCGTCATCGCGTCTCGACGCTTGCGTGCTCTGCTGGATGTCACCTCATCGCATTTTGATCGCCATCTGCATCGGATTCGCGAGCTTGACGAGAAGGTCGACACTTGGAATGACGAAGATTGGTAGCGAGGATGATGGCCGTGCGCATGTCGAGGATGATGGAGTGGAGGCTTTAGGTCCGATAAAGTCACCGAGAGCCGGAGGCAAATTTCAAATCTGTTAGACCACTCTCGTCTCGGCCAGCACCGGTTCGACATTTCGGTTTTGACGGCGTGTCGGACAACGCCATGCATCCAAGACCGATATCGTCGACCTGTCAAGAAACTTTTACCGAACAAAAGATCTTCCTTTGGTCCTTATCGCTGCCCTCGTCGTGCTCTGCCAGTCCCTCCTCTTTCCGCGACTATCCGTTGTTTCGGGCTCGGCTGTGACGGACAGCCCTGCCCTTGCGAACCCTGTTCGTGACGGTCTTCCTCGTGCCTTACGCGCCGGCGAATTTTGCCTTTTCTCCGATAGAATGAGATGAAGTTTCTCTTGTCCCACCGAATAGGCTTTCCGATAGTGCAATAATGTCGGCTATGACGGTCCCACTGCCTCCCACACGAAGGACCGTCTCTTTCTCCGACGCCTTCCTACGGGCTGACAATCCATGGCTGAGCAATGTGCGGTGGGACATCGTCCGACGTTTCGGGTCTGTCGGCCACGGCCCCATGATGTGTGCAGACTTTGACACCGGTCGGTCATGGTGGGCCCTCCTTCGCTATGACAAGGCTCAAGTTGTCGTATCTTGCTGAGCATCCATCTTGTTCTCCCTCCCACCACCGATACATCCTCCACCATCTTCACAAAAGCGCGATCGTGACTATCCCTGGTAGACCACTGCTATCGACACCATGGAGCCGATTCGCCCTTCAGCCGATAGCTCTTGCTCGCCATGCTCCTCGACATCAAGCTGCTCGTCACCACAATCCAGATTCTCCTCAGCCGATGCCACTGCAGTCAACTCAGCAGCACCCACACGACGCAACAGTGTCTCGATCAGCAACCTCCTATCAACATCCGGCTCTGGCAGTGTTTCTATCGGCGACAAATCAGGCAAGTTCGCGCACGAAGGTGTCTCGCCAAAGTGCCTTGCTCAGCGATTGCTGCAGCAACAGAACCCACATGAGCGCCCATCTACTGTGGCAAAAGATATCGACACCAGCTCTGACACGCTCGTAGCCAACACTCCTCGTGCGTCCTTCGACAAGCTCGACCGTCCCAAGCTCCTCGACGAAAAGTCCACCCCGTCCTTCGACTCGGGCAAGGACATCGAGAAAGCTTCTCTCCCATCAGACTCGGCTCCCGGTCCAGCACCAGATGGCGGTCTGCAAGCGTGGCTCGTCGTCGCAGGCACCTTTCTGCTCATCATGACCAACTTCGGCCTGCTCACCTCCTACGGAGTCTTTCAGAGCTACTACACCTCCCACCAGCTCGCTCACCTCCCCGCATCCACCGTCAGCTGGATCGGCAGTCTGCAAACCTTCATGATTCTCGGCGGCTCGTTCGTCTTTGGCAAGATCTCGGACGACTACGGTGGACGATGGATCCTCATCCTCGGCAGCGTCATTACGTTCATCTCGATGTTCTGCGTCTCGTTCTGTTCGACTTTGATTCAGCTCATCCTCGTTCAGGGCGTGCTTTTCGGTCTGGGAGGAAGCATGTTGTTTTTGCCGGGGTGCGCGTTGGTGAACCAATACTTCGATAAGCGCAAGGGGACGGCGATGTCGGTCATCATTGGCGCGGCGAGCTTCGGCGGCATCATCTGGCCCTTGATCCTCCAGAGTCTTTTCGACACCCCTCAGATTGGCTTCCGCTGGGGAGTGAGGATTGCCGCGTTCATCCTCGCCCTTCTCCTCACCATCAGCAACGTACTCATGCGACCCCGACTGCCGCCTACACCCGCAGCACTGCGTCAACCGTGGTTCCAGGCTTGGACACTGCTCACCTCGGACCCGTCCACCTACACTCTGTTCGTGGTGGGAGTAGCAGTGATGTTCATCAACTTCTTCGTGCCCTTCTTCACCATCGCCTCATATGCGCGCAAGGTCGGATTCTCCGCTTCGATGGCGACGCACATGGTGGCCATTATGAACGCGGCCAGTCTCATCGGGCGGTTGGCCTCGGGTCCGTTGGCGGATCGATATGGTCGATTCAACGTGCTCACCCTCTTTGGGTGTGGTAGCTTCCTCAGTCTGGCCCTCTTCTGGCCCATCCCTGGGCTGACGTTGACCAAGGCGGGAGTGCTGACGCTGAGCGTGGGCTACGGCCTCGCCAGCGGAGGAGCCATCGCGACCGTCAGCTCGTGTGTCGGGCAGGTTTCCAAGAAGAACGCCGGCGCGAGGTTGGGGTTGACTTGGACCATGGCTGCCCCCGGTGCACTGGTGGGACCTGTCATCTCGACCACCCTCGTCAGCCAGATGCATGGCAGATATACAGCGCTAGCCATCTGGGCAGCAGGAACTACTCTGGTGGGCACACTCATTATCGCAAAAGTCCGATTCAATTTGTCGCAGGGCAGGTGGATCGCCCGCGTCTAACCGTCGCACACAAAGCATCTGTACAACATATCCATATATCATTTGTATTCTAAGCATCACCGTGATAATCATTTGCCGGCACCCAAGAAATCGAGCGTGTGCTGCGCCGTGGCCTCGGGGTGGGTGAGAACAATGAAATGCCCAGCGTCGGGGATGACGGCGAGATCGATCTGGCCAAAGTACTTGGCGGTGTTCATGGGGACCACGTCGTCCTTGTCGCCCCAGATCACCCTCAGTCTCGAACCAAATTTGGCCACCACAGCACGGTGCACTTCGTGCGCGTTGAAGATGGGTCCGTCCTGCAGACTGGAGGTGAAGGAGAAGCGGTAGCCGGGATGGTACTGCGCCTGCCACCATGCGAGGGAGCCTTTGGGTGGGGTGGGGAGGAGGGGTACGAAGCGAAGCAGACGGCGGAGGATGAAGTTGGGGAGGAGGTGCGAGCGGATGAGCTTGACAGCGGGACGCAGGTCCTTGTTCGGTGTTCCACCTGCGGGACAAAGGAGTACGAGACGGTCGACGCGGTTCGGGTAGTAGTGCGCAAAGTGCGCCGCAATGGGTCCGCCGAGCGACATGCCGCACAGATCGAACTTGTCCCAGTGCGGCAGATGGGCGAGAAGGAGGGTGATCTGAGAGACGAAGAGCGCCGCATCGTGCGTCACTTGAGGCGAGTCGGAGTAGCCACGACCGAACAGGTCGAAGCACAGGATGCGGTAGCCCGCCTTGATGAGGTGCGGCGCGATGAGGCTCCATGCGGGCGAGGGCGTGGAGATGCCATGGACGAACAGGAGCTTCTTGCCGTCCTCAGGGCCGAACTCGTAGTAGCGGATGACGCCGTAGGGGGTCTGGAGGTCGACGCCGTTGGGGAAGATGTCGGCAGGGTAAGGAGGGTCGTGGATCTTGGCGGGGGCTTTGAGGATCTTGGGGTAGTTGGCGCGCAGACGGGCGTTCGAGATGAGGTAGAGGAGCGAGGCAGTGCCGGCAGCTGCGGCAAGGGCTACCCTGCCATCTTGCAACCGGTTGGTGTAGGATGAGAAGACCGACATTATGTGTAGCCTTCTGAAGGGATGACGGTGGTGGTGGTGGGATGAAGAGGGAAGGGTCGACGTTGGAAGGTCGACTCGGCAATCAAGAAAGCGGAGCCAGGGTCCAATCGAGAGCGGGGGAACGTCGAACAAGAAGATCAAGAGGCTCGCCAAGAAGCGTCGGTGACACCGGCGAGAAACAGCCGCGAGCCTAAAGCCGCACGGCTAACGCTTTAACAATTTCAGGTTTTGGCTCTGGCGTGGAGGGTCGTGCGCCAAAAGTGACACTTCCATGCCATCTTCCACCTTCACCATCACCTCTGCGCCTCGAGAACATTCGATTGACTGAGGCGATAGTCAAAGGAGGGCGCGCAAATATGACGACGGCTACACCTTTGTCTCTGCCGTTCATTTTGGATCAGAAGGATCACACGACCTCGTCACATTCGTATCGCAGGCGATGGAAACCGGACCGACCCAACTATCGAACGCTTCTCTCTGCACAACATGCCGAGGGCTCGTCAGGCTCAGCAGCATCACGAGCGGCCACAACAGCCAAGATCTCGAACGTCCAAGCTGATCCTGACCAGCTCGAAGCAGATTTACAAGAATGGGGTCTGCCTTCAACCTCCTCGGGCTCGCGGCTAGCTCCGCCCACTTCTGCGATCTCGTGGGATGAGAACTCCGCAAAAGCTAGCTGCTCATACTTGCAGAACAGACGCTCCACAGACCTGAGTCCTGCAACTGCAACATCATTGGATCAATGGGACCCCTCGATCTCGTTCGCCCCGTACTCGTCCAGCGGCTTGGCCCCCATCCCACTCTCAGGCTCCAGCAGTGAGCCTTTGCGATATGATCCAAGCCTCGGTCGAGTCCTCGCAGTGGGCCGAGATGACGGCACGGTGACCATCTACCGCGCGTACGGTCGTGTTGAGGACTACGACTCACTATCCAGCAAAGACCCGCAGACAGCGGAGGCTGACGATGCGCTGCCAGCCTCTGCCTCTGCTTCCGCCAGCATGTCCCGCAGCGCCAGCCAATCTGCATCTGTGCGATCTTCGGCGATCGCGAGCCCTACTCGCTTACGGAGCCCGGAAGCCGCGACGCCTTCCATCAGGCTGTCGTCATCAGCTGCATCTCATGCCACAACCGCCTCCGGCCGCGAGCCCAGCCCGCTCTTGGCCGCCTTTTCGCCTATCGATCGCTCTTCTGCTGCACGCTCCACCATCTCGACCGCTTCAGCGCACTCGGCTGTCGCCGCCAATGTGCAGCTCGATGACGGCTTGCCAGCCAACAGTCTTCAGTCCATGGTCAACGCGACCGGTCACACTGCAGGCCGCAAGTTTGGAGACGAGGCGGAAAACCGTCTGGAGCAGCAGATGGCGGCAGCGGAGCGCAATGACCACCAGCATGGCGTTGTCGGTGGTGTGATAGAGCGACTTGGATTCTCTTCACATCCCCACGCACACTCGCATTCGCCTTCATCGCATCATCAGTCCTCAAGAGAGTCATCTCGTCATCACGGCTCTCGACCGAGCGGGTCTCGCCATTCGCCAATTACTCCGCCCCGTGCTTCAACTTCGATCGAGACGCTAGCTGCAATCGCCAGTCAGTCACAAGCACAAGAAAAGACTCTCGGGCCCGCGACACCTGACCGCGGTGACGCCTCTCTGCAAACGTCGGCGTCGGACGCTTGGCTCCACGAGCCGAGTCGTGGCAGCTTCAGCCAGACTATGACTCTCTACACTCGGGACCGATCACCTGTCGTTGCCCTTCGATCAATTCCATCTATGGCAAGGACGCAGGAGAGCAACACAGCACCTTGGGTTTCCGCAACAGCCGGACTCGAGACCGCGGCCTTGCTGATCGTGCAAGAGGCGGGCACGATTTCATCATGGTCCATTTCGGAAGGAACGATACACTGGCAGTCCGATCTAGCCAGCGCTCAAGTCGTCCCGACCGGCGTGGAGTCGTCGGACGCAACAACAAAGGAGAGTTCAGCAACACTAGGCATGATGCACTCTCTCAGCAAGCTTCCATCAGCCATCGGTACGTCTCGAACACACAGTCCAGCGGGGTCCGCCAGAGCATCCCCAAAACCGACTCTGCTAGCTGGCGACGCTAGCATGAGACGGTCCCTGCTTCGAACAGCGCTGAGTGGCGCCGACGCCGAGACCACTTCGAGATTACGCGAGATCCGTGCAGTCAAGCTCTGCGAGGCGGTACAGACGCTGAATGCCTACGGCACCTCGGTGGCTCTGGTATGGGACTCTCACTCGTCTTCGGTGTTCTTGCTCGGCCTACTCGATGGAACAGTCTTGCTTCGCGAGACCCTCGACGACGTTTTGCCAGCGAGTGTTCCGACGCTCTGCTTGCTTGCCGAATCGCAGGAACGCGTGCACCTGACGTGGTTCAGCGAGAGCCAGCGCAAGCTTGAAAAGCAGCTTGTGCGCATTCTGACTTCCGAGGCAACCAAAGCGACTCCACAAGACGACACTACGGATCAAGGCAAGCAGCTCAAAGGCTTCGTTTTTGATGCTAAAGCAGAAGCTCAGCCTTCGTCAGACGGGTCTTGGACTCTTTCGGACGACGCCGGACAAGCACAGAAGATTCATGTGCTTCAACATCAGGTCGTGGTCCAGAGCTCGGAATGCCTTTCCGTGCTCGACTCGGCAAGAGGTCAAGTGCGATTCACACAGGAAGCGGGCACCGATTCGATCAAGCGCATTTGTGGGTCAAGCCGGAATTCAGAACTTCTTCTCGTCCAGTCGTCGTCGGCACTAGCGAAGCTCCACCTCAACGGGACACGAGCAGGAACCTCCGTCGTAAAGGTCCCAACCTTGACCCCCGTGGCACGTCCACCGTCGTGCCGCCTTCCTCTCGCTTGGAATCTGCCCGGCTCAGGGAACCTGCTCGAAAAAGCATTCCTCTTCCAACCTACCGCTACCGACGACTTGGGAACAAGCGCTGCACCGCAGGAATCGGCAGAGGTTGTGGCATTCGACCTCAGCACGTCACAAATTGAGGATCTGCTCGCTTCTCGTGGGTCAGATCCCGACACGTCTTTGGTTGCCGAATCAGGTAGTCGCCGGGCGGGACCCATCACGGCCGTTCTGCCTCTCAGCCTGGAGAAGATCGCTGTCGCAAGCGATGGTGGCCTGCGACTCCTTTCGCTTTCAAGCATTGCTTCTCAAACTGCCAAGTCTTCCACGATGACGGCAACTGGCAACAATCTAGGACCAGATCATGAAATCTGCCTCCTGCGTTCAGCTGTCGCTCCTCGATCTGGACAAAGACTGATCGTCGGCGGGACTTTGCACGGCGAGCTTGGGTTCTGGCAAGCCAATGCAACCGCGACGCAAGGTGAGCCCCCCTCCGAACCTCAGCTCGAAGCCACATTGTCCGTCTCGACGACGCCAGTCGAGGCCCTTCTCGTGTTTGGCGATGATGACAACACGATTCGTCTCCACGGCTGCCTGGCTTGCATCTGTGCAGACAGCTCGGTGACGATTGTCTTGCTCGAAGGCTTCCGACTGCAGTACACCATCCCCGGTCGAGGCGCTCGCTTGACATCGTTGGCCGTGCGTGCTGACGAGCTGCTTTTGACTTACGACGATGGCAAGGCCCGCGTTTGGGATCTGCGCACGCAGGAGCTCCGTCGCAGCATCGCTGTCGACCAAGCACAAGCGCTGGTGGAGGATGGCAAGGGGTGGTGGACCGTCAAGCCGATCGAGCCGTATAGTCCGCTGCACTCTGGTACAAGCGGTGTTCTCTCGCAGCTGGCATCGGCGCGCGACGGTGCCGCTGCCTCGCTGCTCGTCGATTTCCGACGTTCAATCGAGGCTGCTGCTCGTTCTGTGCGAGGCGCTGGTCCGTCGACAGCAAAGGAAGATGCGGCACCCCGAATCGGGCAGCCGAACGCCACAGGACAGCAGCCGCCTGCCGCCCTCAGATCGGAGCAGGAGCAATACCAGACTGACAGTTCCGCCTCAGTCAGTCTTGGCTCACCAGCCGCCCGCAAAGCGGTCAACATCATCCGGCCTTTGCTGCCGACTGTCTTCCCAACAGGCCTTGACAGCGATATAGATGCCAAACTCGCTGCACTCCTCGATCTAGAGTCCAATGCCGCCGGTGGACTCGGACACAGTGCGTTCACTGTTGGAGCCCTCTCTGCGTCCGATGCTCTCATGGTGGGCGACTCTGATGGGAAGTTCATCGGGGAAGCTTCAAGGGCGGACTTCGGGCGAGCGTGGAAGCTGAGCTCTCGCCTGACGACGACACGACTCATGGTGGCATCTGCGCTGCTGCGCGTTCTCAGCCATGTCAGCGAGCTGAAGCGTCTGGCAGAGGATCTACAACGTTTTGTCGAGGACGAAGCGCACTTATCCTCGCTAGTGGGAGTCGGCTTCCGCGGCGTTCAGCTCACCGAACTGGCGCCGTATTGGCTGGACAGCAACATGGAACTGCAAAATGCCAGCCGGAGCATGTTCCAGGCTGCTGTCACTCGTCTCGGTCAGGCACAACTGGACGTGCTCTGCGATCAGTGGCAGACGTCGCTGTCGCCTGCGAAGACGGCGCAAGATAACGCAAAGACTCGAATGGCCGACATTGCGTCCGAGGACGTCGAGCTCCAGATCCGTGCTCTGGCTCTGCTAGGTAGCATTGCAGTGGAACGATATACGAGCATGTCGCCGCGACTCCTCAAGGACATCGCCAAAGCCATCCACGGTTCGATTGTCTCGGACAAGGGCAGCGAGATGCGGAGCTCGCACGAGCTGCAGATGCTCGCGGTCGCCATTGAGCTGTGTCGACAGGGCTTCTCGATGTGGCAGCACTACTTCGACGCCACTGAAGTTGTGCGATCCTTGTTCGCGCTCAGCACGTCGACATCGACGTCCAGCAGCACCAGTGCAGACAGCGACTTGCGCACTCTGGCACGAGCGGCGACGTTGCAGATCGCGGCCGAGAACACGCCGCTGTTCATGACGACGCTATCACTGGACATCCTGCACGCGCGTTCGGCCGCGCACTGCTCGGCAACGATGCGCTTGGTAGCGTTCATGGTGCGAAAGCGACCTTCCGTGTTGGTGGCCAACTTGCCTCGACTCGCAGAAGCGGTAGTCAAGTCGCTCGATCCGACGCACACGACAATGCGCGAAGCCGTCGTCAACGCGGCGACCGTGATGATCGGCGAGCTGGTGTCGACCTACCCGAGCCTGAGCTTCTTTGGCGGTGGGCAGAGGCTGGCAGTGGGCACACACGAAGGCGCGGTCATCATGTACGATCTCAAGACTGCGACACGCCTCTACGTGCTGGAAGGCCACCGACGTCGAGCTGACGCGGTCAGCTTCAGCCCCGATGGCCGCCGACTAGTGACCATGAGCCTGGAAGAAGGCCGTGTGCTGGTGTGGAAAACGTCCTCGGGATTCAGCACCTTCTTCTCACCAGGCCAGATGCCACGTCAAGGCGCGACCGACGTCAAGCTCACCGATGGAGCATACAAGGCGTTCCTATTCAATGTCGGAGAACAACATCAGAGCGCGTCCAAGGCAGGCACCACGCAAGCGGCAACTTTCGGTTGCCACCAGGGCGAAAATCAGGAGCAGGACTTTGTCGGGTTCGACAGGATCCGCTTCCAGTGGAACTCGGAACGCAGCGTCAAGGTTCAGATTGGCGAAGCGCAGCTCAACATCAGCGTTGACTAGGCGTCTTTATCGACTGGCTCTCTGCTGCATCCGCTCAACGACAGCTTGTTCCTCCTTGCCCCTCTGCGACCGTTCGATGTGATGAGGCGAAAGGCTACGCTGGACGATGATGAGGGCAAAAAGGTCAGCTAACTTGTTAGACTTGCACGTGGCCGGAGCAAACGACGGATTTTGGCTTGTCCCCAAGGACACGAAACGAATCAACACAGGGGCTTGCCAAACGAGGCTTTGGACCCTGAGCTGCAAGAGGCCCCTGACCTCCTCTCTCGCCCTGACCCTCTCCCGACCATCTTTACATTGTCATGCTCCACGGTGCGGACATAGCGTGGTCCAACCATCTCGTCTATCTGCTCTGTAATAGCCAACACTCGCGCGAACCATGAGACGATTCATGGCAAATGTGACCTTAGGTGGGAGTGATGATGCTGCAGCGCAGGCCATGTCTCGGAAGTGTAGAACTGTCAACCAACACGCGTCCTTTTTTGCAGGCAGCAGAGCGCGAAGAAATTTCAAGACCAACACCCAAGGCTCGCCTCGCTTCGGTAATCCACAGCCCCTGTCAAGGAACGCCCTCTTCTCCCAGTGCAGAGCTGGCTGAGATTCTACGTCTAGCCTCGATGCGCTAAAGTCTCCGCTGCCGGCCTCTTCTCTCCGGCCATGTTTCTTCTGCGCCCACTCGACAGCCCTGGGGGATCAAGGTTGAACATTTCGAGTCCCGCTCGTTCCTCTTGACCTCGCAGGGTCGACGTCCGTGCTTGCCTCTTCATTGTCATCTCCACTCGCATCGTGATCACCTAGCTTCCCTCCCTTCACCATCTTTCCTTCTCTACGCTCCCTCACGACCACCGTTCACGACCTATTCTTCACCCAGCGAACATCCTTAGCAACGACACTATCACGGAACCTCCACTGACGTCAACCAATCACCATGGCCTATTATTCGCGGCCATCCTCGGCGGCCGCTGGACACACACAAGGTGACCAGGACCCATATCCATACTATCCGGACCCAGACATCATCACTGGCAGCGGAGCCGCCTTCACCCACCCCTACGATGCCTCCGCACCCTCCGCCTCGCCGTTCTCGGACGCACACGCACCTGTCACTGCGCGCATGTCGTCGCTCAACCAGCACCGCATGAGCGTCAGCGTTGAGCAGCCTCCGCTTAGCGAGAGCTTCTACGGTCAAGCAGCATATGCACTGGCCCGCCCACCATCGGCAGCAGTCAGCTCAACGATGGGTGGACACCTGCCGACGCTACCCGAGTACTCGTCGGCGCAAGCGGCGTCCGTGGACAACGAATATACGTACTACAACAACCAGGCTGCGGCGGGGCACTACTCTTCGCTCGACCACGGCGAGGGCGACGATGACGAAGAAGATGCCGAGACCAAGTACGGCGGAAGCGCGATGGAGCACGACGAAAAGTACGGCGCGACAACAGCTGGGTCTGCGTTCCTCCAAAGCCCTTACGCACAAGTATCCGCCGAGGAGGACGACACATACGCCGCTCTGGCCCACGACGCTTTCGGCGGCCACGAGGGACAACCATCCGAAGGCCAATTCGGGGACAACCACTACGAAACACAGCACTTCGGCCCTGCTCCCCTCCTCGGCGCTCAACTGCGTCGACACAAGACCAAGAAGAATGTGCGCCTCACCAAGGGAAACCTCATCCTCGACTGCCCCGTGCCCACCAAGCTGCAGACCTTCCTCACGCGTCGTGCCGAGGATGAATTCACCACCATGCGATACTCTGCGGTGACGTGCGATCCCGACCAGTTTGCTGCCGAATCCTTCACCCTCCGCCCCGCGCTGTACGGCCGTCACACCGAGCTGTTCATCGCCATCACCATGTACAACGAGGACGAAGTGCTCTTCTGCCGCACATTTCACGGTGTCATGAAGAACATCGCCCACTTGTGCTCCCGCAACAAATCCCGCACGTGGGGCAAGGATGGGTGGAAGAAGGTCGTTGTCGCCATCATCTCCGACGGCCGTAAGAAGATCCATCCCCGCGTGCTGGACTGTCTCGCCGCGCTCGGCGTCTACCAAGACGGAGTAGCGAAAAACACCGTCGATGGCAAAGAAGTCCACGCCCACCTGTACGAGTATACCACCCAACTCAGCATCGATACCAACCTCCAGTTCAAGGGCGCCGAACGAGGACTGGTGCCCATGCAGATCATCTTTTGCCTCAAGGAGAAGAATGCCAAGAAGATCAATTCGCATCGGTGGTTCTTCAACGCTTTTTGCCCCATCCTCCAACCGAATGTGACCATTCTGTTGGATGTAGGGACGAGACCGGAGAACAAGAGCATCTACTATCTGTGGAAGAGCTTTGATCTTAACTCGAATGTCGCCGGTGCATGCGGGGAGATCTGTGCCGAGACGAAAGGCAAGTGGGGAGTTGGGCCGCTGTTGTTGAACCCACTGGTGGCCGCGCAGAACTTCGAGTACAAGATCAGTAACATCTTGGATAAGACGACCGAGTCTGTTATGGGGTACATCTCGGTGCTACCGGGAGCGTTTAGTGCGTATCGCTACATCGCACTGCAGAACGACGAGTTCGGCCATGGGCCGCTAGCGAGCTACTTTAAGGGCGAGAACCTTCTCGGTGCGGACGCCGACGTGTTTACTTCCAACATGTATCTCGCCGAGGATCGCATCCTGTGCTTCGAGCTAGCCGCCAAACGTGGCTCGGGCTGGGTCCTCAAATACGTCAAATCGGCCCGTGGTGTCACGGACGTCCCCGAAGGTCTACCCGAATTCATCTCGCAACGACGTCGTTGGTTGAACGGTTCGTTCTTCGCCGCGATCTACGCGCTGTACCACACGGCGCAGTTTGTTCAATCCGGTCACGGCGGATGGCGAAAAGCCCTGTTGGTGTTCGAGAGCTTCTACTCGTTCATCAACATGTGCTTTGCCTGGTTCGGCCTGGCCAACTACTACATCTTTTTCCGCATCCTCACGACTTCCCTCGAAGACCCCACCTTCGGGCTTAAGGGCATCGGCATCTTCAACGTCTTTGCCCAGTACATGTACCTCGGCACCGTGGTGGCGAGTTTCATCTTTGCGATGGGCAATCGACCGCAGGGGAGCAAGTGGAAGTACTGGGCTGCCGTAGTCATCTTTGCGTTGTTGACGGTGTACATGATGGTAGCGGCGGTATTGTGTTTGGCGAAAGTAGTGAAGCGGGTGGAGCACGATATGATCTATGCTCAGATGGTGGTCTCCCTTCTCGCCACGTACGGCGTTTATCTGGTCTCTTCGCTATTGGCATGCGATCCGCTGCATCTGGTGACGAGTTTCATCCAATACCTCCTCCTCGCACCGACGTACATCAACATCCTCAACATCTACGCCTTTTGCAACCTGCACGATTTCTCCTGGGGCACCAAGGGCGATACTACCGTCTCGAAGGATCTCGGCGTTGTCGTCTCCACGGGCAAGGGCACAGTGGAGATCACCCTCCCCACCGCTCAAGCCGACATCGATACCGCCTACGATGACGCACTCAACAACCTTCGCACCCGACCCATGATCATCCGCGGCGACGCCAGCAACGACGAGAAAAACGCCCGCCAGATGGATTACTACAAGAACATCCGCACCAACGTCGTCCTCGCCTGGGCCCTCAGCAACGGCGTCGTCGCCGCGTTTATTCTGAATGGAAACACGACGAGCACCTTCACCGAGGGCGCAGGCGTGACAAGGAGCAAGGTGTACATGGTGTTGGTGTTGATCTTTGTGGCGGGGATGGCGTGCATTCGCTTCATCGGAAGCACGCTGTATCTCACGATCAGGCTGATCAACGGGTAGAAGTGGCAGGATTCTTTCGTTTCATCAGGCATCCATATCGGATGCCTTCTTTTTGTGTTCTGGCTTCGCTTTTTTTATCGGACTATCATTCTCGCTGCTCCAGATCTTGTACTCTAGGCTACGATCGACTCGACTAACGTTCAATCACGACGTACACACGCAAACATGCCTAACGAAAAGACTGCGAAGGATCAGACTGAGATTAGAGGTTTTACTGTGATGGCAGCTCCTCGGTGCTGATTGGCTCGACGACTGGCTCGGTTGTCGCTGCCGGTTCGGCTGACAGCTGGTCAGCGGGTGGCATTGGGTCATCTCGAACAATGCCGACGTCTGCTTCGGTCACCTCTGGCTGCTCGGCGGCCGCTGCAGTGCCAACCGTCAGCTCTGCGCGTCGTGTCTCACCAAGCTTGACCCGCTGCACCACGTCGTCCGTCAAATGAAGCCCATCCTTGGCCTCGTTCAGCGAAGCATGCGCCAACATCCGCTTCAGGATAATCAACGCAACATCGACTTGCCCCGCAATAGGTTGCGCCTCGCCGCTCGCGACGACCAGATCGCAAGCGCAGATGACGTGTCGAGCGAGCGCGTCGACGTCAGCAGCACTCGTTCGCAGCGCAGTCATATCAACGACGTGCGCATCCAGATCCTGCTGCATGGTATCGATCATATCCTGCACGATGGTGAGCCAAAACTCGACGGTTGGGTGATGCGTTGTTTGAAAGAGCCGTTGCGCTCCGTCATCCGATCGTGCGTCGCTGGCGCTGTTCCACAGCTTGTACTTGCGCCAGATGGTGAGTCGCACCCAGACGTGCATTCGGCAAAACATCTGCAGCGTTCGCCCGAGGACATTGTGCCTCTCTGCATCCGATCGTGGTCGATGTCGCACGAATGACGTCTCGAGATCGTCGAGAGACCGCAAGAGGCCTCTGACCTGCTCGAGCGTGTCGGACGGTGGCGTGCCTGCTTCATCGACTTCCTTGATCTTTTCCAGCTTGGCAAGCGAGACTGTGAGCCGAGACAGGTGAGCAGATCTCCGCATCAGGTCTTGCGAGTGGAAGAACGGTGGTGGCAGATCTTCTGGAAGCACACTCGGCTGCCAGAAAGCCATGGGCCGGATCTCTTGAATGAAATCCGGCAGGTCGACGTCGCCAAAATCCTCGTCTGGCTTGGCGATGTACTTGCGAAAGCGATGGCTGATCCCCGTCCAGCACAGTCGAACGATGGACTCGTACTTGACCTCGGACTCGGGGGAGTCGGATGTGACGGGTCGAGACCAGTAGAGGGGCGAATCCGGCTCACTGTCTTGCAGCAGTGGCTCTCGTGACGAGACAGCCTCGTGCAAGCTGAGTGTTCGAACTACATTTTCCGCCAAGCGGATGAGGCTGTTCTGCTCTGTGCTGCCGTCTGGCTGGGTCAGAGCGAGAATACTGGCAGCCTGGCCCATGGAAGGAGTGAGGGCAGATCCGTGAGCTGTGGCAGTCTGGAGATATGTGGCAGCCATTTCGGATAGCTTTGCGGCGAGCTGCCGCGATGCTTCGTTGGCCGAGGTCATGTCGGAGGTGCGTTCATCTGCGATGCGAGTCTGGTGCATGTCACATGCCGAGACGGCTAGGACAGCCAAATATAGCGCTGGATCCGCTCGCGCATGACCCTGTTTGCCCGAGACGACGGCCAGCAGCGTCGGTGCATGAAGTAAGCCAAAGAACACCGCGTTGGACTGCACGAACCGGGTGAGAAGATGTTGGACGATTCGAGTGGACGTGGGTCGTGACCTTCCAAAGATGCCAAGCAAGTGACTCCACCAATCGTCGTGGTCGCCGAATGTAGGTTGCATCGGAATCGGCGAGTCGTTATTCTGAATCATGGCCAGATCCGATCCGGGCATGCTACTGCTCGGTGTCGATGAGGGGGCCGCGCTGCGATCGGACGCATCGCCAGACTTTGATCGACGCAGGGAGCCGTTGGTGCTCTTGATGCGCTTCGAGGGTTCGCTCGGACTGGCGGAATTTGTGTCGAGGGATCGTGCTGTATCATCCAGCTGGTTTGGCGGTTCGATCCGCTTGGTACCTCGATCACGGCCTTCGCTGGTCACATAGATCTGCCTGGCTGAAGGGGTTGAGGCAGAGTCGTGGCCGCTTTTGCTTGTGCTTGATGTTTCGTGTCCAGAGGCCTTGGCCTTGGTTTTTGTGGGCGCATAGACACAGTCGATGCTGCGACGTTCACAATGTCGGCATGGTGTTGCTCCATCACAGCGCAGCTTGCGAACTCGGCAGAAGGTGCAGGCGACTCTGGCACGCGGCGGGTCCGGCTCTGCATTCGCAGCGACAGGCGGAGCAGCAGCAGGCGGTGGGTGCACTTCCAAAGGAGAAGGGACCAGCGCAGCTTCTCGAAGTGGCAGGGGCTCGCGAATCGATGGAGCGCGAAATGCGGAAGATCCTGCAGCCTGTATGTTATTTGCATTCTCATACCTTTGCCATCTCTCATCCGATAATCTCCGGCCCGGGACAGAAGATGTCGAGGCTGTCATGAGATGATTTGGTGGCGTTGGTTGAGGTTGAGAAGGACCATATGTGTAGGGTACTGCTGGTGCAATGGTCGCATCGCCTGAAGGGAATGGTGGCGGATAGGCCTCTGTTGACGCTGCTGGGTCGCGCCCGTGACTGGGCCATGCAGTGGGGGCGTTCGTCATTCCCGGATACTGAGGAGTTCGTGTGTTCCACCCAGCTTGATCGAGGCCGCTGCGAGGATCAAGGGGCTGCCGGGAAGGGCCAGCATGACCAGCAATATAGTGGTCGGAGCCAGGTGGCGCGTTCCAGCGATTGGCTGGAGGGGTATCCTGAGAATAACGCGGCGGGCTTCGGTCGTCGATGGGCGTCCTGCTCGTCATGGTGGGAAGCTCGCGGTGTGTGGACCCAATGCTCGCTCCCGGATGGGCTGACGGTCGTATGCTAGGAAAGGTCCAATCGCATGTTTTGAGGAAGATTTGGCTATGACTGCAATGTAAGAGCGGCAGACAGGTGGTGCACTGATCAGCGCATCGATGGTACGGACTGGATAGCGAAGTGTGCTGCGGCAGCAGGTGGTCGACGGCCGTGATGATTCGAGCTGCGCAAGGTTCGATCGACACGGAGGAGCCGTAAGAGATTGACTTGGCTGGAACGTGATTGTGCACAGCTGCTTGTCGGCTCTGCGCTCTGTGGTGTGCTGAGTGGAAGTGATGGTCGGAGGGCAGCCGTGTGACGTGAGAAAGAAGCTGAGTCGTAGCGCGGCGGAGCCGAATGTGGAGAATGACCGAATCCAGAGCCTCTGCGCCGCAAGACGGGGCGACTGCTGAAATGCAAAGCAGCAGGTCCTGTGCCTCCTCGATGGGTGAAAGCAAGGTATGATGATGGTGAGAAGGTGCAAGACCCTGGGATCTGACTCTAGTTCAGGTCTCCATCGACCTTGCAGATCGGCTACGGTTATACTAAGCTTTTGTTGCAGCCTTGCCCTGGTCGGCAGCCGAGCGCGAGCAAAAAGAGCATTTAGCTTCGCGCCGCGGAATTAAGCTTCTTCTCGCAAGGCCCGAAAATGCGGCTGGAAAAGTGGAGCACAGCAGCTCAGCTCAGTCTGTGGACCGTGAGAACTCGAGACAGGCAGATCCGATCAAAATAGTTGCAGCTGACGGCAGAGTCCGCCTTCACGGTATGGGATGGTCGAGGCAGCCGAGGCTGTCGCTCGCTGGTGGCTGCTAGGAGCTTGGAGCGCAAGCACAGCTCATGCTGTGTGCAGATTGACAAGCGGATTCGCCATCATGCGCGAAGCCCCATCGGCATTTCTCCCAGACATTCGGAAACAGACATCCGAATAGAACCGGCATCGTAGTGCCGTCTCGTCCGTGACTCTAGGTCAAAGGATGTCTGTCGACTTGATCCATCGCATGTGACTCAAGCATTGGAGCTCAGGCTGCCGAACAGTCTGACCCGCTATACTGGGCCCGGCGAAGAGCGCTTCCGCTGCACGCTCGAGCCGCGGAGACGTACAAAGAGGTCACGAAACGTGGCCAACAATGCGATGCAATCGCTTCTTTCAACGACCCACCATCAGAGTTCGATGCAACTCCAAGCTAACGCGCCCCTGCGGCCTCGTTTAAGGCGCTCGACAGTAGACACTGTGAGCTGTGCCGACGTGTGCCGTCGGTCTGGTGCTGTGAAAGCAGCCTGTTCGCTCTTCCTTTTTGCCCGCAGTGAGACTCCGAAGACGGAACTCAAGGTTCGCGCAAGTACGTACATACAACTGCCTCTTGATTGCTCAAGGGGCCCGCCTTCTTCCCACGACGCTGTGAGGTGCTTCCGCGATCAACAATGGGGGGCGTGACCATTCTCGTCTGTGACGGCGGGCAAGTTGTGACGACTTTGAGCTGGCACACCGGTTGTCGGAACCCTCACGTCGGCAGTTCCGGCCAGGAATCGGGATGCTTCCGACGGGTGCTCCCACACCTCAACGGTCGCGTTTCTGTCACGATGCCGTCGGAAGGCACGGCAAGTAGACTCGTCCCGTCACGTTAGGGGCGCAGAAGGGCTCTGATAAGGTAGCCTTGCGTGCCGCTTGGGGGATTGAGCATCTCGTCAAGCTGCATGTGGATAAAAGTACGACCTAATTCGAGTACGTTCGTGGCCGCGACATTGCTCGCCTTCTCCAGCAACAATGAGTGCCACGACCCCGTCCAATGCCCTCGGCGATGCTGGCGAGACCCTCGCATCTGCCTCACTTCCGTCTGCGAATGATGACCGTTCCTCGATCGATCGCCCCGGAGGCCCGATCACGGCCCTAGCGATCGAAGTACTCCACGGACACATCGGGTGCGCTGTCTTTTCCGAGGAGGAGCAACAGCTCTTGCTCTGCGAGGACCTCCCCTACTTCTTTGCCTTCCGTGAACGAGACTCGGCCGCCTCGGCTCGACGTGCACAATCATCTATGCAAGATGATCAAGAGGGAGGGAACACCACTGCTGCTGCTGCACAGAATGCGGTACCTGGGTTTGGTCATCCTTCGCACGGCTTCATCGAAAGCTGTAAGCACGATCCTTCTCTTACCGTGCCGTCGAAACTCGAGTCAACGCAAATCCTCATCCATGCGGTCCTCACATCTCGTTCGGCGGTTCGACAGTGCTTGCACAGTTCGAACCACATCTCATCGTAGTGTCGTCCAAATGTCCCGATCCGCTTCGAGATATGCTGCGGAACTTTGGTAATTGACCACGGCCTTCTAGCAGTCCAGAAAGGTTCCGCACCTCGCTAACTCTTGTATCTTTGTCCACACGATGACAGCGGAACAACGCAATGGTACCTACGATTTGCGCGATTCCAAAACCTTTCAGGTAGCGCTAGGATTGTCAAGCATTGAAGAAGCGACCGCCTACAGTCGCCATCGCCATGCAGGCGATGAGGCACGTGGCAATCTTGAGGAAAGCCCATTGTCGGCAGTGGTCGTTCTCGACGCAAAGGTGGCCACAACCAAGTCAGCGCTGGCCGTAGGTCGAAACTTTGTCCGAAACGGATACCCTCGGCCTTTTCACTGATCGAACAGCTTTCTCCATCCCTCAATGCGTCGCCTATCGTCGCACGAAGATTTCCTGCGTCGGACCTCTCATGTCGAGCCTTCGTTGCCGCCAGGAGGTAGGCCGGTCTCTCACTCTGGTCTCACTATGCCTCGACGACTATCTCTTCGTGGACGAGAACACGCTCAAGAGCCTCAGCATCTACTCGAGCGACGTCCATGGCTTCGTCCATGCCAAGCAGGGTCGCGAGGGATTCTCAATTCTCGGTAGGTGCCCCTTCTCTCAGAATGTCCCAAAGCACTACGCTGTGTGCGAGGGAGCGACTTCAACTGACTGCGAAACTCGATCTTCTTCTGTCTTACCCTTGCCTCCTCCGTCAGCGATGATGAATCTCACCTGTTCAAAGTGTGAGTGATTTTCCGCTTCGAGATGCCTCCTTACCGGCCTCCTTGACTTATCTCTTCATGCCGTGCTTCTATGCGACACGACAGATTCACAGCCGCTGCTCCGACGGTGGATCATGCTTCCTCTCGCCAGAAGGGAGGAGATCGTGCGACGCCACGAAGCCGTCGAGCTGCTCGTACGACTGGAGACGGCCTCCGAGATGCCTCGTATCAAGAAGCAGCTGGGAGAGTTCGGTGCCCTCCCACAGATCTGTCACACGGTGAACATGGGCCTTGGCACTACAAAGACGTGGATCAACTTGCTCAAAGTAGGTGCTATCCGGACAAGCTGACGAGCTACAGAGCAACCAAATCAAGGCGCTGACCCTTTCACTCTTTGTTGACAGACGTGCAACGCTGTCATGAACATCCGCGCCGAGCTAAATAGTCTGGAGCTATCGAGGTCCGAGTTGCTCAAGGAGGTGGGTGATAGCTGCGTGGCAACAGGACGACTCTCAGTGGGGTACTGACCATCTTCAGCCGTAACCTGGCAACTCTTCCCAGCTTAAGGAACAGGTCGTCACCGAGTCGCTTCAAGAGCTAGCTGATTCTATCAACCAGATAGTGAGCACAACGTCATGATCGAACAGAGGGCTGTCTGATCCAGCAGCTGACCACCACGACTGAATTGGTCCAGATCGATTTTGAGGAGAGGTATGGCAGTCCTGATCGTCGAGGCCAATTCGTACTCGCGAGCTCACATAGAAATCTGTTGCTTCTCCGACCTCAGCAAGGCACAAGGCAAGGTCACCGTCCGCACCGGTATCGACGCGCACCTCGATGATTTGCGACAGCAGCTGGCAATTCTGCCCCAGCATCTAGATCGCGTAGCTGCGGACCTTCGGCGAGAGGCAGCTTTCAGGCCCACTCAGGGGTAGGTGACTGCATCAGGAGCACAAGCCCATAGATCTTCAAGCATATCTGACCTGCTTCCTCTACGTCTGTGTCAAAGCATGCACGTGGTCTACTTCCCCCAGATCGGCTACTTGATTTGTGTCCCAGCAGGAGGCGTCATCGACATGCTAGCCGACTCGACCTTGGAGCAGCAATTCTCCAGTCCGGAAAAGTATGTTGTCCATCCCATGACATGCTTTGCACCAGCTCTCGTCACTCAACTACTCACACGTTACGACAGCGTCTACCTCAAGAACAATAGGATGACGTCCTTGGACCACGATGTGAGTATCCTAGCTCCGTTGTGAACCTTTCTCGCAGCTCTTACTGACACTCGTCTTTCCGCAACACCCTCGCAGCTGGGAGATATAGCCTCCTTCGTCGTAGACAAGGAGATTGAGATCCTCGATGGACTGCAGACACTCGTCAAGGAGTGCAGTCCAACATTGCTGGCGGCGCATGCGGCCATTACGCAGATTGACTGGTGGGTTTCCTCACTTCAACCTTCGAGCGTTGGCAAGAGCTCTGACGTCGATATTTGCCGCCTCAATCCAGTCTCGTGGCCTTTGCTCGGGCTGCAACGCTCTATGATCTCAAAAGTAGGTAGTGAACGGACTTGGTTTGTGGTCCAATGACATGCTGATCCTTGCGTCATCTGTTTCGCCCATTAGGACCTCGGCTTGTCGAGGAGCAAGTGCTCCATCTAAAGGGCAGCCGACATGCGCTCAAAGCGTTGTCGGACGAAAGCTTTGTAGGCACATTGAGTTGATGTCAATGCTTGGGAAAGATACGGGGCTGACATTTGAATCGGTCGCAGGTGCCTAACGACATCCACCTGCAAGGCGGACTTGGTCTACCCGCTCGAACTGACGAACAAGCAGTTTCGACGGATCGCAGCACTGTGGCATCTCGGGCTGGAGAAGATGCAGGACGTGCGTCTGTTCCAGAGCACTCTCAGACTGCCGCAACGAGCAATGTCGACGAGAAGTACAGCGTGATGGTGCTGACGGGGGCGTGGGTACTTCGAAATCGCCTCGACCTTGGTTTTGACAGCGAGCTGACTGCCCATCTTCCGTCGCACTCGGTCTCGCAGCAATTCATCGGGCAAAAGCTGCCTTCTGCAGCAAGCAGCACTCGCAGTGTAGGTGCTGCACGATCGCTCTGTGCCCGTACAGTACTGACAGCTTGCATCTTCGTACAAATCAGCTTCCTAAGCCAATGTGGGAGCTTTGTTCCCGCTGCATACGCCGAGCTTGGCGTCTTCGACAAGAGTAAGCTGCTCCCCTTCACCTGTGGCTTCAAGACCAGGCCATTGACGCCAATCTGCCCAGTCTTGACGAGGATGAGACAGGACGAGTCGGTGGCGAGCGAAGGTAGCTCCTTCACGCGCGAGCTGGGGCGTCTGCATCGCGCAATGGCCATGTCGACGAAGCGAAGCCTGGTGATCCTCGATGAGGTGGGCAGGGAGTGTCGCAGCGATGGTAAGCATAATCACGCTCTGATACCTCATTGCGAACCGACACTGACAGCGTGCTCCAACACAGATGGCGCGGGCCTGTTCATCGCTACGATCTTCGACTTCCTCCATCGAGGACCCGATTGCCCAGTTGTCCTCTCTGCTACGCATCACCTTCGTGAGTCGCACTTCTTACCCAACCACTTGTCCTCGCACAGGCTGACCAGATGAACACTCAACATGGCGCACTGGCAGGAGCGATCGAGCGCCACCTTCCACCCTCCCTCCCGATCCAGCGTGCGCACATGCAGACGCTCCTCCTGCCCACCCTCGCGGAAAGCCACAACTCGCTCACGTACCTCTACCGTCTCAAGCCGGGTTTCGCCGGCACGTCGCATGCGTGCCACTGCGCGCGACTGTGCGGTGTGCCTGAGTCGGTCGTCGAGCGAGCTGACCGGATCACCCGCATCGGGCTGCGCGCGTGCCACGATGCGGAGGCCGTCAAGGACGAGCAAATCGTGAGGAGACTGTTGGGGCTGAGGCTAGGAAACGAGGGCGAGGGCGAGGAGCAGGTGAGGGACATGGACGATGATGCGGCAAAGAGATTGATTCAGTGGGTGTTGGAGGGCGATGAAGAGGAAATGGAGGGGGAGCTGTTTCGAGGTGGGATGTCGGTGAGTGAGGTCGAGCGGGCGTCTGCTGGTCCGAGCAGCAGGGTATGAAGGTGCTGATCAAGGGCTACGGTTCGGGAGAAATGTGATGCGATTCCAGCGTGTCAAAGAGGTGTGTATGCAACGATGTGATGAAGCAGGTATATGATGGAAGTCTGGTGGATGAAACAAAGCAAAGAAAGACTACTGGATCTTGCCACGAGAGGCACGACGGCATGCGTCCGGGTCGTACTTCATGATCCACGGATGACGCAGGACTTTTGTCAAGGGCAGTCGGTCGTCTGGCTTCTTCTTGAGCAGCTGTGATCATCAAAATGAAGAAGAGATAACGTCAGTAATGAATCTCCTTAAGGGAGTGTTCGGCGGCGAGATACTCACGGCACGAACGAGGTCGCCCGCCTCAGGACTGAAGTGCCTCGGGATCTTGAAGTCGATATTGTTGATCCTCTTGTAGGTCCCTGCAGGAGCGTTCTCGAGCTCCTCGAACGGCGGTACACCCTCGAGGAACTCGAAGCAGAGCACACCGAGGGCCCACAGGTCGACGGCCTTGTCGTGCTGTTCGCCGTTGACCATCTCGGGGGGCAGGTAGTCGAGCGTTCCGCACAGCGTCTGGCGGCGATTTCCTGGGGCGTGGACGCTCCAACCAAAGTCGCCGATCTTGAGATCGCCTTTGATGCCGAGCAGCAGGTTTTCCGGTTTGATGTCGCGATGGATGACGTGCTTGCTGTGCAGGTATGATAGCGCATCTGCCATCTGGGCGATGTACTGTTACCTCAAAGCAAAACGGGTCAGCTTCTGCTACCACCCATTCTAGTATTGAGTGTCGTACTTACGGTAGCAGCCACCTTCTCCTCAAAGCGTCGATCCGGCAACTTGTTCATCAACTTGTACAGCTCTCCCCTCCCTGCAAATTCCAGCATCAAGAACACCCTTCCCTCATCGTGAAAGTAGCCGTGTAGTCTGAGGATGTGGGGATGCCTGAGATTCATCTGGATCTCGATCTCCCTCCGCAGCTGCTTCTCCACCTTGTTCTCCACCAGCTCGTTCTTGTACATGCACTTGAGCGCGATAATGTAGCCCTTGTTGGGACCGGAGTGGGTGCGGACCATGTAGACGCGGCCGAACTTGCCCTTGCCGAGCGGACGACCCATTTCAAAGTCGGCCAGAGACCAGATGCGCGTTGGTGGATGGGCCTTGTTCGGGTCGGAGGAGGAGAGGGTGAGGGGGTCGAAGGTCATCGTGCCGCGACGGCCGCGGGCTTCGTCCCGCTCGAGACCGCCGTCGTAGCGGCCCAGATCGACGGATCCACCTGATGCAGGTTTGGAGGCGGGAGCAGCAGGACGGAAGGATGGTCCAGCAGCACTGGGGCCACCAGCAACGCTTGGCGGTCGACTCTTGATGTTACCGTGCACGGGCGGTTGGGAAGTGGGTGCGAGACGGTTGAAGTGCTGCATGTTGACGCCCATGTTCATGCCCATGTTGGTCGCAATGCTGCTCGAGGGTGCTAGCGGTCGGAGAGACGAGTTGGTGGCATGGACGAGTCGGTTGCCGTTCGGCGCCTGGGCGTGCGATGGTCTCGAAGCTTGCTTGAGGTCAGCGGTGGAGCCGCCGTCCAGGTGAAGGTTGGCGAGTTGTGACTCCATCGTGAAGTATGCAGTGATGACGCTGCCACCGTGGAAGCTTCTGATGCGGTCAATGCGAACTAAGCGGTGCTGCGCTGCACCAAGGACGACGGAGGGTGGTGGTGGTCAAGATCCGCAGCTTGTGTTGCTTCGCAGATGCAGCCTCAACGAAGAACAACACTCGAATGTCACCAAAAATCCGACACGGCAGAGCGCGTCTCCAAAAACACACTTCTGGGCCTTCCCTATCGCTCTAACAACTTGAGAAGCTAAGCAGCACGTGACTGTCTCGCCTCCACTCAGCTGGACCCTTGCACCGAAGCTTTTCCTCCCAGTGTTCCTTTCGCTCCCATCAAGCTTTCAGACTGCCTCCCAGCCCATCCTTGTCAAGACACGACCTATATGGTGAGCAGCAACAGCTCTCTCTGTCGTTCCGATGGTGCTCTACTTCACATCCACAGCGGTCGACCCGCCAGCGACCATCTACATGGGCAAGGACAAGTTCGAGAATGAGGAACTCCTCAAGTACGGTCTGGAGCGGGACATCTGGTTTCACGTCGACAAGCTCTCTTCCGCTCACGTGTATCTTCGGCTGCCCGAGCACATCGAGTCGTGGGAGTCGATACCGGAGGCGTTGGTGAGCGATTGCTCGCAGCTGGTCAAGGCGAATTCGATCGAGGGCAACAAAAAGTCGAATCTTACGATTATCTACACGCCATGGGCCAATGTCAAGAAGAGCGGCGACATGGCCGTCGGCGCAGTGACGTTTCACAACGATCGCAAGGTCAAGCGTTTCCACGTCAAGGAAAAGGACAATGCAGCGGTGAATAGGTTGAACAAGACAAAGAAGGAGGTGCAGGTCGATCACGAGGCTGAACGCCAGGACAGACTGCGCCAAGAGGGAAGGGTCAAGAAGGCCAAAGCGATCGAAGACAAAAAGGCACAGCAGGCCGAGCAGAAGAAGAGAAAGGAAGAGGTCGAGGCCCGCGATTACTCGAAGCTCTACACCGCTGAAGCCATGGAAGAAGAACGCAAACGCAAAGAGGAACGCAAGCTCGCCAAAGCCAACGGCAACGGCAACGCGTCGGCGGACGAAGACGATGACCACGACGATGGCATGGACAGCGACGACTCTTTCATGTAGGACGAACCTCGACAACGCAAGCACAGATTTGAACGATCAATTTGGTAAGAGGGATATACAATACAAGGTACAAGACGAATCAGGGACGCAGAAAAGAGAGACGAAAGCAGGACCGGGCGAATCAGCGCGCACGGGGCCAGGGACAACAGCCGAGGATGTCAATCGCGACATTCGATGTCAAGGACCGACAAACCCTGCCGATGAACGGTGAACCACGACGCAAGCCAACGGGATCATACGACGACCTACTCGGAGGCCTTCTTCTTGCTCGGCGCCTTGATGAGCGTCTTGTGGATGTGTGGCAGCACACCACCACCGGCGATGGTGGCGCGAACCAAGCTGTCGAGCTCCTCGTCACCGCGGATGGCCAGCTGCAAGTGTCGGGGGGTGATTCGCTTGACGCGCAGGTCCTTGGATGCGTTGCCTGCCAGCTCGAGCACCTCGGCGGTGAGGTACTCGAGGATGGCGGATGTGTAGACGGCGGCCTTGGCACCGATGCGGATGTGGTTCTGCGTGCGGTTCTTCAGGTGACGGTGGATACGACCGACAGGGAACTGTGGTGGGCGAAAGCAGGAGCCGAGACAGAGGGCAAAGGTGGGTCAGTAAGCTGTGTCTATCCGGATGACTCTTCCCGTCAAGATTCGTCCATCCATCCGCTGCAGCGTATCATTCGACAGGCACTTGTGGCAATCGCATTTGCGTCAGGCCCAGTCCGCAGGGGGCTATCGTCGCATGGACCATGCGCTCCATCCAACTCCGCCATCGGCCTCGGCCAGAGGCGGGTCCAGAAGGCTACCGTCACGGATCGGTACGGTCTGCAGCTGCGCCAGGGCGGTCCCGGCGATCCGAACGGCCCCTTCACGCGTCTCCGAGACCACTTCAGGATCAACAACGCGTCGATATGGCGGCGGATGGATGCTATGGCGTGGATGCGATGGAGGTGGATGTCTCGCGCTGATGAAGCGAAGGCCGGCGGATGGCAAGCGTCGCAGCCGGATACATGGGCGGGCACGAATGCGATGGACAGACGGCGCTCCATGCTATGCGGCGGTGACGGTGATGCTGGATGCTTACCTGAAGACCAGCGCGGGAAGACTGGGTGACCGACTTCTTGGGCTCGGCTTTGGCGTTGGCAGCGCCACCCTTTCCACCCTTGGCTCGTGGGTCAGACATGTCGGATATGAGTGTGTGCTGGGAAGAGAGAGTGGTCGGAGTCGATTTCGGAAAGGGTGTCGTAAACGATCGAGATGGTGGTTTGTAAAGCCGAAGTGACGTGGACAAAGCGAGGGAGGATATGGAGGTTTGGCCCTGCTCAGTTGCAAAAGCGCGTCGTGCCGTTGCAAAGCAGGCCCCGATTTTTATCCTAAATTAATTACGTTCCAAATTGCCCTCCCGCCTCCAGGGCAGTGTGTGTGTGCGCTCTCTTGCCTCGCAGCTCCTCGCTTGTTGTGTTTTGACGAATGTGGCCTTTCGCTGCTGCTACCACTGCCGCTCGTGACGTGAGACCTGTCAATTCATGCTGGCACACGACCCTATCGTCGCCTTGACCAGCCGCCTCGTGATAGCGCCCTCTCTCCGTCTGTCACCGAATGCACCGCTCGAGCTTTCGAGTCTCGACGCTGTAATCCTCGCTCGAAGCTTGCGCCGATGACAGTGATAAGCGTTGAAACACTGCGCAAGCCTTCGACTTAATCTTGGCTTCAGACTCGCAGAAAGCTTCTTGCTTGCGCAGACCTTCATTCATCATCACAGGATCTGAGGCGCCTCTATTGTCCCATATGATACGAGCTGAGCGCCGTGTCTGTATCTGTGTGATGGAGCTCTTCGTCGAGGCAGAGCAATCTTGGCTGTTCTCGAGCACACCTTTAAGCCTTTTTGCGACCTCAATTACTGTTGCTGGTTTTCCAGCTGGCTTTTTCCCTTCCGTCCAAAAAAAAAGAATCTTCTTGGGTCTGTGCGAGAGCAACAGCGTTCCTCAGCTTTGGCTCCCTTCGAGGCTTGAGAAATAGGAGAAGGAAAGGGGCACTGACCGCCTCTGATTGGAGGAAGAGCTCAATTTTTTCCCGTTTCATCACACTCCAGGGTCCTCTTTCCTGTTGTCACTCTCTAAAGTCACACATGACTTCATCTGTCAGCAGCGCACAGAGGACGTCGACACGCAGTCAGAGCGAGCACGAGCGCAAGAATGTCTTTCTCTTCTCAACAGTCATCATCTCATTCTTTCCCACGACAGGCGGATCCATTCGAAGGTGTTGGCACAGCTTCTTCTCACGCCAAGAGTCCAGTGGAAGCGCCGACTCAGGATCTCGCTTCGTGGGTCCACCAGGTTCGTCACCGCAACTCGTCATCCGCCTCATCTGCAACGGCACAGTCACCATCATCACAGTCGCAAGACCCGACAACGTCCTCTGCCTCGGAGCTTGAGCTCGAGTTCCAGAGACAGCGCCTCGAACGGCAACAGCGCAGAGATCGACTCTCCGTCTCAGGCATTCGTGGCATCTCCTCTTCCAAGTCACCGCTTGCTACGCCGACTTTCGAGAGCTCACCGTCGGAAGCGCTCGGATACTCCGACATGACTTCGCAATCACCTGTTCTCGGATCGTCACCGACAAAGGCGTCTGGCGTGACGGGAGTCAAGAGAGCCAACTCGCTGTTGGCACGCTACGGCGGTCAGTATGGTCCGACGGGAGTAGCTGCCGGTCCCAAGGGCGCAACGGACTCGCCCGTCTCCCTCGCCAATTTCATGGGAGGCAGAGCAGCAGGTCCGCGTCTTGGCAAGCTCGCAGGTGACGGCAAGAGCGCACCTCCCGAGGCCGACCTGATTCACGAAAACCGACGTGTTCCGATGCCAGGCATGGTGCCCAACACGGGTCGCTCGCTCGCCAGCTTCCTCGAGGATCGAGCGGATGCCAGCGGCAATCGTCGAGCAGGAGGCTCTCCCCGATCGCCTGTCACGGAAGCATCGACGCCTCCTTCTCCCGTCAAGGCGAGTAGCCCCGCAAAGTACTCGTTCACTTCTGCTGAGCTCGGCCGACCCTCCAACAATGCTGCATCGACCGGCTCGTCAGCGATGCAGACGCCGCCATCGCCCAAGAAGGCATACTTGGATCTCATCGAAAAGCAGAGCCATGCCGAGTCAACCAACTCTCCGGCTTCCCCCATTATCCCTCGAGCTTCGAGCCCTTCCAAATTCAACAAGTTCTCCGGAGCTGACAGCGTCACAGCTTCGCCTCGCCTCGAGCGTCCCGCTTCACCCGTCAAGGCTGCCTCTTTTTCATCTTCGTCGCCCTTCACTGCCGTCAGCAGCTCGACTCGTGACAGCGCGCCGGACAACAACAGCCTGCACGTCTCTCGACCGCTGGCTATTCCCAACGCTCAGTCCAGATCATACACCTCTGAAGCCTCTCCAGAGCGAAAGGACGCTGCCACGAGCCCCTTAAAGCCGGAGGAGATCGAGGTGCCCGCCGCCTCAGGACAAATCAAAGTCGACAATGGTCTCGGCAAGGGTTGGAGTCGACCCGCTGAGCAAGCTGACGCTCCCACCTCGCAGCCTACCAGTCGATCCAACAGCTACACGAGCGAGCTGTCGAACGCGGACCGCCTTCCTACCAAGTCCCTGTCCCGCCTCAGCGCCCAAAAGATGGTCGGACAGCGCATCAAGGAAGCGCAAATGCGAGATGTCGTGGCCCAAAAGGAAGCCGATTCTATGCAGGTGGGCTCGACAGGACGAAGCGTACCTTCTAGCCCTGCTGTTCGCGATCGATGGCCTCCAGCGATCCAGACGGGTGCTTCTCCTGCTAAACCCAGCCTCGACGAACGCAGGAGCGGCGGCTCGCCATGGTCGCCCACCAAGTACGGCAACGCGCTCCCGGGCCTTGCTGGACGCTCACCCACCAAAGAGACCAGCTCGAGTCCGTGGCAGTCGTCGCCCAAGAAGAACGAGATCGTTGCCGAGCCGCGAGCGGAACCGATTCGATTGCCTGGAATGGGTGGCAGTGCGAGCCCATTTGCTCGATTCGCCGAGAACAAGGCACGAACTGAGGAAGCCATCAGCATCCCAGACTTGTCTTCCTCCGCAAACACTGCTGGTAACACAGACCAGGTCCTGACTCCGCTCACCAAAGCGAGGGCCAAGGGTCCTGTTCGAAAGGCGGCAACTTCCGATGCCAAGCTTGCGGGCTCTTCTCCCAGCGCAGCGGCGCAAAGCAGCCTTCCAACGACAAGCACCGCAACACCGCAAAGTGAGGCCAAGACAGCTAGCGTCGCTTCGACAAAGCCGCCACGCAGGACTACCGGCAAGCGCGTCCATGTTCTGGTCTCTGGATCCGGCTCGAACCTACAGTCCTTGATCGACGCCACCCTTCTCAACCCTCCCGCTGGCATTCCCGTCATTGACAACGCGCAAATCACTTTCGTCCTGTCGAACCGCAAAGCTGCTTACGGTCTCACCCGAGCTGCCGAGTCGAACCCGCCCATTCCCACCAAGGTTCTCTCGCTCAAGACCTGGCAGAATCGAAACCCTGGAGGCACGCGAGAGCAGTACGACACTGTGCTCGCTCGCGCTGTATTGGATGGTCCCAGTGCTGAAGGCGCAGGTTCGCCTCCCGACCTGATCGTCCTGGCAGGATTCATGCACATCGTCTCCGAGCCATTCCTCCACGCCTTGGGTCACAAGACGAGCTTGCCCGCGAGTACGCCAACGATTGGAACACGCCCGTCCAAAGCGGTGCCTATCATCAACCTTCATCCCGCGCTGCCTGGTGCTTTCGATGGTGCCAACGCGATCCCTCGCGCCTTCGAGGCGTATCAACAGGGTCTCACTGACAAGACAGGATGCATGGTACACGAAGTGGTGGCCGATGTCGATCGAGGCCGTCCGATCATCGTGCGCGAGGTTCCCATCCTTCCCACCTACGACCTGGATCAATTGGAGCAGGCGATCCACAAGATCGAGCACGTCATCATAGTACAGGCGGCTGACCTCGTGCTCAAGGGCCATCTGGAACAGCTCGATCGACAGCAGGCCGAAAACAAGAAAGCAGACATTGCCGCTTCTCCTGCCGACAAGAGCTCTCCCACGGACATCGTGCGGATCCAATCCCAAGACGGCGATGTTGTCGCTACCGCCTCGGCGATCGTGCGCAGCGCACGCCCCAGCGTGGACAGGCTCGTCGACGGTTCGGAAGCCTCTGCTTCAGCCCCGATGTCTGCAAAGACGACCTCGGTTGAGTTGCTCGCCATCGACCGCGATGGACTCGTCGAGCCTCTGGAGCTGTCCGGCGATCAGACCTTCCAGCGCGGCGAGCAACTGCGACGCGAACAGATCCTGTACGATGACGAGACGATCATCATCGTAAAGCGCTCCAAATCCGGCGCTGGCGCCACACAGACGAAGCTCTGGGTGCGAGTCGGACATCACTCCAACCTGCACCCGTTCGAGCTTGGTCCTCGCTCCCTGTCGTGTGCGGAAGGACGCAAGGTGGCGGAGCTGGCACAGCGATACTCGGTGCAGCCGGACGTGGTTCCTGCGGGATGCGAGACGGCAGAGCTGATCGCCGCGCTATCGGGGACTTGGACGCTGAGTCGTCAGGGCTCGCGAAAGCGATTTGACGCTGGGGCTGCGTCTTTGTACCGTGTTCGTCGCGCTGTGGCTGCTGCTCAGGCTCAGGAGGACCGATTCACGATCCAGCAGGTCGACCTCCGAACCGGAAACCTCTGCTCAGGGGACAGCTTTGTATACACTGCTCCGTCGACGCTGGGCGTCTGGCACGGTCGCGGCGCTCCTTTGTCGGCTCGAGCTGCTGCAGTGCGTTTCGCTCAAGCACTCGCCAAGTCCACTTCGACGGGCGCTGGCGTGACTGAGACCGAGGAGGGCCGCGAAGACAGTGCCTTCTGGAAGATCTTTGATAAGACGGAAGCGTACGCCGGCGCGTGGTCTCATCGCCACGTCGC
This sequence comes from Kalmanozyma brasiliensis GHG001, assembly GCF_000497045.1. Taxonomy (NCBI): domain Eukaryota; kingdom Fungi; phylum Basidiomycota; class Ustilaginomycetes; order Ustilaginales; genus Kalmanozyma; species Kalmanozyma brasiliensis. The sequence continues at coordinate 1,257,996 of NW_015961948.1, read as the reverse complement.
TGGCTCAGACGTCTCGAGCATGATCGATGTCGAGCTGCAGGGTCGCGAACTTCGTCTGACCGCTTACACGGATAAGGGCTACTACGGTGCAGACGACTTGCTCCTGCCAACGCGATCCAACAGGATCTCCATCCTCAACCTTCGCGATCGAGAGCTGTTCGTGGTTGTCGGTAAAGACGCGCGCTCCGACCAACTCAGGCTGGCGTGCGCCATTCACGCAGCACAGCAACTTGCGGAGCAACTGCAGGTCAAATCGCGAGCGACAGCGTCGTCCATCTCGACAGTCATCCCTCGACCGGCAGTGCACGTGCTCGTCCTACCCTCGAAGCTGCCACTCGAGGTGCGGGCCGCCTCGCGCGTCTGGTCCGACGCAGTCGTCGACTACCTTCAGGGCGACGCTGCTGCGAGGATGAACGTCCATTCGGCCGCGAGCGCGCTCGAGCAGCTCAGCCAGAACCAGTGGCCGCGGTGGGCGCTCCAGGATGCCAACTACCTGCCTGTCGGCGTTGGTGCCGAAGATGCCGAGCGTGCGCTCGCTTGAATTGGCCTCACTCTCACGAATACTGTACTTCAATGTACACAACGAAAAGCATGTCAAGACTGAGCTCAGGTGATGTTGACCCTTCCGTGGTTATCCAATGCTGCGGCGATTGTGTGCAGCGGGGAAGAAGCGTCTGGGTGAGCGACGGAGGCACATGTCAGACAAAAAGTGTGGCTTGACTCAAAAGGCGTGAGGCTGTGTCTTAGCGTTGTGCGGTAGGAGGAGAATGTGGCTTGCTGGAGGGGAGCCGCAGAGAGGGCTGGGAGTCCAGATCTTCTCGCTTGGGAATGGGTGCAGAAGCGAGCTGGTGTGTTTGAAATGCGCGGCGACGTCGGGCGTAGGGTGATTGGCTGTCAATTTCCTGGACTCCGAGACGGCCTATGACAGAGAAAATTTCCTCCCGCTGCAGGGCTCACTTCGCCAACAGATCCGAGTCGCCAATCGTTTTTGGCACTCCGTCTCCAGCCCCGCCCGGCTCCAATTTTCGTTTCGGTCGCAGGCGAATCCAAGCGTCGTTTGCGGTGGTGTGATCCGTCGGCGTCGGCTTGCTAGGAGATGCAGGCTTTTCCATCGGAATTGCGGCGGGGATCGCTTGTCAACAATGATGCTGCAGATATATGTCTTGTGCAGCGGAGCCACGGTCCATTCCTGAGCACAGCTGGCGTCGAAGGCGATCCGAAAAGGACCGAAATCACGTGTGACTGTGTCTCGATGTCTGCCAGGGGTCGACGGAACGCGATCCAGTAGCAAAGCCAGCGGCATGTCATCAGCAGTCTTGAGGTTGACTGGGGACGTTGTCAAGGAGATGTTTGCGCTGCTGATGGACGAAGCACGTGTTACGATCAGCGGCCAGCTTCGGCTTCATGACCTACGAACCAAACGAACGGCGACTGCGTTCAGGGTGGGACGAGATTGGGTCTGCAGCTGATCGAAGCATCAGAGAAGCTCGTTCGGAACCCGGTGGTCCTGCGGCTGCAATGGAAGCGACGTGCGCAGGTCATAGCGTATCGTGTGCCAAAAGTGTACCAGCCAAGGAGCTTGTGCTGCTGATTGTTTGCTCTTTTACGCGGAGGCACGCCTTCGGGTTTTGCTTTTTCGGCTTACATCGGCGATATCACGCGGAAGAGGCTTCCGAACGGAAACGGCGCGGAATCGACTAGCCCCAAAGAGGGCATAGGGTATGGCCGGTAGTTGAGAGAAGGCTCCATGACTTCTGATGCTGAGATGATGGACAGTCGATCCTCTGTCGAACGACGCTATTCATGTCGCCAAGGAGCAATTTCGGCGCAAAGGAGGGCAACAGCAGCGCTAGTGCGAATAAGCGACCCTTCGCTGCAGGCTACGCGAGGCATCGGTGCGAAAATCAAATTTGAGTATGATTCAATGAAGTCCTGGTAGGATGCAGGTCCGCGGTCGGCTGCATGGCGAGCTCGATAGCGTGCCATGATCAACTTTTGACTCGCACTTCTTCGAGAGAACATGACGGGCCGCAAATTGACATCGACTGTCGGTGATCACGGCGTTGAGGGCACCAGCCTTGCATCGAAGGGTCAAGGTGTGGCGTGGCAAGCAGACGTCGCAGGACGCTCCATACGGTACGAAGGCTTGGCGCGGCAAATAATCGGGATCGGAACGGGACAGCCGAACGTTGATCTGAAGGTGATGCGTCCTAGAACAGGCGAGGCGGTCGAGACTGGATGCTAGCAAGCATGCGACCCAACGCATGATCATATGGGACTCGGCCCATTCGGGAAGTATGACACCGACTTCTTCGACGGGCCGACCCTGGCCTGTGAAAGGAAGCGTGGCCCTAGGAACGTGAGGTCGCGTTGTTGCCAATTTTCAAGTCCCGCTGAAGGCTTGCATTCGGCATCGAATGATGACCTGTCAGCATTTCACTTCTGCAGGGCAGTCTTCTTCGGGCTCGCTTGAGGCGCCGGCTTGTCGGAGGTTACTTGTCGTTGGCGCTCATCGACAACGGCGCCATGCTCGACTGAACCTTCGAGCTTGGGTGGGCGGGCTCGTCAGAGACAAGACTGGCAGGCTGGGAGAGGACGGGCGCTTCCATGTGATGATGTGGGAGCGATCGCCTTACGAGCAATCTACTATCGTCTGAGACAATGAAAGCAGAACACACGGGCGAGCCAACTTGCGTGGAGAGGTGGTGGTGGCTTGCTGCGTGGCTTGAGCCAATGGTGCGCTGGTGCAGAGGACGTAAAGAGGCGATGCAAGCGAGTGAGCGGATGAGGAGCAGGGCGTAGAAACAGCCAAAATGTAGCCCGGTCCAGCGACAGACGCCATTCGGAACCCTTTTTTGGATTGCCGCCCGGTTTTCCCTTTGCGCAGCAGCTGCTGCCGCCCCCGCGGAAATCGCCTTCTGCAATCATCTGCTTCTTCTCGACTGCGTAGATCCGCCAACTTTACTTACCGACCGACCGAACTTGCTTTCGCCCGGGCTTCCTCATCTGCAGCCTGTGTCATCTGGTGGAGTCGGAAAGCGATCTTCGAGTTGCCGACCCTTTTCATGTTGCCTCGCAACCACCTTCTGCCCTAACACGCCCCCGCTGCAACATCGAAAGGAACTGGAGACCCGCATCACCTCCCGAGCAGTCAGCCACTCGCTCTCTCGCCATCGTCACCACCACCATCGGCATCACCAGCAGCAGCAGCGGCATCACCGGCAGACGACTGCTTCCATCCTTTGACGCCGACTTGCTCGAGCTTCCCTGGCCGTGTTCATCCCCGACATACACCTCGCACATTCATCGTCTAGAGCATGCGCCCTTGATCTGTGCGATCGTCTCTCGCATCACGGCCCCTTTCGGTCAGGGCCAGGCCGCGCACGCCCGCATACATCTCGGCTTGACAGACCGAGTCGTCCTCACGGAGTCGCGCCTCGGAAGAGACTCTAGTACCACCACTATGGAGTTGATACGTCCCATCGAAGACAAGATCAAGGCCGCGAGATCCGGCTCGCGCCTCCAGAATCGAGCTTGCGACCAATGCCGTCGTTCAAAGAGGAGATGCGATCTTGCCGAGGCAGGTCCCGATGGTTTGCCCCTTCAACATGATGGTCCCTGCAAACTTTGTGTCCGCAAGAATCTCCAATGTACTACACACTGGAGCGCGCTGCAGCAAACGGTCAGCTCCAGCAGACAGGAGCTTCGTCACATCTCGCAGACATCATCGAGCTATAGCGCTCTCCAGGACCAGCTCTCCTCTCACCAGTATCTCCCTGCTGGGCTTTCGACAGCGTCCAAGAGCATGAGCGACCACATCGATGGCCTCTACATCTCGACAAAGCAGCTCTTCACCTACGTTGCGGCGTGGGAGTGGATCTGGCAGCATTTCCTCGGCTCTGGCGCAACGCCCGCAGGGGTGGGATTGGATGCGGCAGTTCATCCTCGTCGTGGTCTGCTCAGCGGCTCCGCGGCACGCGCCTGGGACGACATGATGGTGGTCAACAACGTGCCGCACGTCTCTCCCAACTTCTTCTACAGCACCTTTGTCTGCGACGAGGCATATCGACCCAGCGGCCGCTTCAAGCGGCTGCCAAAGAAAGCGGAAGAGATCTCGATGCAGGCGCTTCAGTACGCCATCGTGGCGTATGCGAGCCAGTACGGATCACAGAACCCGGGCGAATGGCGTGGCAACGAGAGCGATGTGCTTCGAAGGCGGAAGGACGCCGAGATCGCCGAGGCTGCTTGGATGCGCGCGCGCAACTATCTGATGGCGCATTCGTCCGTGACGACGTTCCGGATGGCGTATGCGCTTCACTTGTTCTGCAACACTTGCCCACCCTTGCGCAGCACCAATTCCGACCTGGACGTCGTTCAAGACAGCGTCTTCATGCTGCAGAACGGACTGCGTATGATGGACGACCTAGCAACGGATCTGCTGCGTCAGCAGGATGACGACCTCTTCGCCCTCGGCTATCAAAACACGGACGGTGCTCGAATCGACGACGAGGTTTTGCTGAGATCGGACCCGGGATATCGTGCGCGAGTTGACCGAGCGCATGCACTGAAAGACGTTGCAGAGAACCTGCTATGGTATTCGGCCATCTGCGACGCTGCTACGACAGGGGGCTTCGGCATGCCTCCGGTCGTACGGGCGAGTACGCGCGATAAGGTGGACATCGACGCATTGCAACTGTCGACCGCTTTGCTGCCAGCGACCGTCTCGCCTGCGAAATCAGCGGCGCCCGACAACGGCATGCATGTCGCCGCCGGTTCGTTCGGGTCCATGGCTGACGCAAGTGCGCCCTTCCTGCAGAACGGCTTTGGCTCGATGCCAGCCATGGCGCACAACCCTGACCAGAGCGCCCTGCAATTTGAAGACGCATCTCTGTTGAGGCTCGGACCCGGGCTCATGATGGCGAATGGCATGGATGGAGACCTTGATGCATCGACTCGAGATTGGACCGATCGAACGCACAATTCTGTGTCGACGTCGCAGGGTCTCGCATTGAACACCGACCCGAAACATCTGTTAGCTGGCGCCTTGTCCAGTCCAGTGTCGGCGGCGTCGGATTCCCCAAGCGCGTGGACCTTGGTAGCACATCGAGCGCTCCACCTTTCGAAGCAGATACCGTACAGTTTTGCCCGATTCGCGGCGGCGCCAGGCGACCCCGTCCGGGTCAAAGAGTTCTTGAACTTGTGCCAGGCCGGAGCGTCGACACAGATCATGATCTGGCAGCGCAATGGCAACTTCAGGGCATGCCTCGACAATCCGGACAGCACATCTGCCGAGCTTGCAGAGCAGTTTCAGCGAACTTGGACCATGATCCTCTTCGTGCAGCAGGTCTTCCAGCCCCTGCTGGATCTAGATGCGCATCTCTACTCGCAGATGCCAGCTTCTGCCCAATCGGTAGTGACGCACCTCATCAACCAAGTCGGCATGGGCTCGCTCATCTTTCTGGAGATCTGCAGCTTCCTGGAAGGCATGCCATGGGTGCAAGGCTCCAAGGACCCTTCGTGGCCGCGGGCCTCGAGCATGCTTCGGAACCAGCTGGATCAATCGCGAGAGATGCGAAGCGCAGTGCGTCGAAGGAGTGCGCTCCGGATCGGCAGACTGCACGGTATGGTGGCGAGGCAAGTGGAGCATACGCTTCGCAGTGGCGGTGGATCGCCGCCGCGCGATGCGTACAGCAGCGGACAGTCGTCCCCTGGTGGAGCCGGCGATCATGGCCATCGTGGAAGTGATGCAGGGCTGAGCACATCGTCCGAATTCTCTGCGCATGGTCGTATCGACATCCCCTTGCCCCAGGACGACATGATCGTGCCTGCGCTGCAGATTCACAGCAGCCGACATCCCGTGCCGACCCATTTGGCCGCTGTGCTGCACATCTCGTTCTGCGCGCTGGTGCCGGATGCGTTGCAAGAGATCAGCCAGCATGGCGTTGCGTCGTCGATGACCCTCGATGCTATCGATGCGGATCTGCGCGGGTTACAGGGCATTCTCGACTGCGTGCTGAGCTTTGGAACCGGCTTTCATCGCGAGCCAGGCCTGGAGACCGTCTTTTCCACACGGAACTGGCTCGCTCCTCACCGCCAGCCCATCATCCTTGACTTGCGCTGATCGCAGCCTTTCGACAAGCGATCTGCGCTAAAGTCGACGGAATCACGCCACCGTGGCGCTGTGCAGCTGCTCTTCACTCGAGTTCGGTGTTCCCGAGCGCTCACGACATCTTCAGTGCTCCTCTAATCACAATAAGGTCACCTGTTCTATGCTGTGGCGCTGCACCGACGCCCTGTTGGCGTTTGCGTTACTTGAGTGTGTGACGAGCTGAGCGACTCTGGAGCGGAAGGCGTAGTCGCCCTGCGAGGCCCGCTAGGCCCAACCATTTCACATCGAGTGGCTGTGCCAAGTCCAGTCACGGCTGCCGACGGAAGTCAAAGCAGTCACATCACGAAACAGAAGCGCAGAGGCTAATATCCGGTCACCCGAAAGCAATGGCTGCTCGTCGGACTCTGCGAAGCGTTGATAATGTGATACTTGCGAAGAGAGGTTATCGCAAAGATCCCGCTACGCCACAGTCACGGCGCTCGGCTAAGCCCGTCACCCGACGGTAGCGGCTCATCCGAGGATTATTCTGCTCATCGCTTTCATCCAACGAACGCCAGCTCCTCTTGACTTGAAACTGAGATGGCTGTAAGATGGTGGCTGTGCGTGTGATCATGTCGGAACCACTACGAACGGAAGCCCCGATGGGTGGCCATGTTTGGGCATTGTTCGCTCATTTCCGGCGTCATCTTCTCAGCAAAAGCATGAGTGGTAGTGTGATGGTGCAAGTGTGCGATGCTTCCGCTCCGGCGTCGCCAATGCTACGCTGTCGACGCTACGCCACCATCGAATAGCACTTGGCTGCTAATACGTTTCCGCCGCCGGCTCGATCGACTCTAAGTCGGAACCTCTCGCTGTGTCTTGTGGAGTCATCTGGACGGCGTTGCTTCCTGTCTTCTGACCCAAACACCAAGTACGTGTCCAGGTGACCCGGGGATGTGATCTCTCCCAGACGGTCGACAAAGCACGCAATCGGGTCAGATGACAAGGCGTGTCCGAAAGTGGACACCGCCGATGTCACTTTCTGGCGGTGTCTGACAGACACATCGAAGAACTTTCGAGACGAGCGGATCTTCCGCTGCTCTACTGCTGTCGCCCAACTTCTTTCACAGCCAGCGAGCGACCTCGTTGTTCGCAGGCGAATGATCAGTCCTGAAGCCTGCTCCTGCAAAGAAGGGGCGGAAGGAACGACTCAGCTCCCTAGACGCTGCTGCAGGCCGCTCGCTTCAACCGTGGCAATCGCTCAAGGACATAAAAGGCAGGCCAGAGTAGCCGTCATCTTCTCCATCCCACAACCTTCCGACACACACACACTCCAAACCAAGCCAGCTACGCAACACGCTCCTTCACATTGGCTACACAATCCTAACTACGCCTCTATACCTCAGACACTCGCAGCCATGAAGTTCCAGTCTCTGGTCCCCTTCGTCGTCCTGGCGGTCGGCCTGAGCGCCCACGCTGCACCTACGTCGTTCAACTCCGCTTCGAGCAACAGCCTCATGGCACGTAATCCTAAACCCTTCCAAGGTCTCTCCATTTTCATTCGAGGCGGCGGTCATGAGGGTGACGACGACAAGAAGTGGAGCCACGGCGGAGGAGAGGAGGGTGGTGACGACAAGGGTGGCGACGACAAGGGTGGCGACGACAAGGGTGGCGACGACAAGGGTGGTGATGAGGAAGGAGACGAGGGAGAGGAAGGAGGCGACGACGAGGGTGATGAAGGAGAAGGCGGTGAAGAGAAGGGCGTAGGCGGCAAGAAGCGTGGCGGTAAGAAGGGCGGCCACGGCGGTGGTGACGACAAGAAAGGTGGCGACGAGGGTGATGACGACGAGGGCGGCAAAGGTGGTAAGGGTGGCAAGGGAGGCGAAGGTGATGACGAGGGCGACGATGAGGGTGACGACGAGGGTGGCAAGGGCGGCAAAGGTGGTAAGGGAGGCGAAGGAGGCGAAGGCGACGACGAGGGTGATGACGAGGGTGGTAAGGGTGGTAAGGGTGGGAAGGGAGGCGAGGGTGATGATGAGGGTGACAACGGTGGCAAGGGTGGCAAGGGAGGTGAAGGCGACGATGAGGATGACGACGAGGGCGGCAAAGGTGGTAAGGGTGGCAAGGGAGGCGAAGGTGATGACGAGGGCGACGATGAGGGTGACGACGAGGGTGGCAAGGGCGGCAAAGGTGGTAAGGGAGGCGAAGGAGGCGAAGGCGACGACGAGGGTGATGACGAGGGTGGTAAGGGTGGTAAGGGTGGGAAGGGAGGCGAGGGTGATGATGAGGGTGACAACGGTGGCAAGGGTGGCAAGGGAGGTGAAGGCAACGATGAGGATGACGACGAGGGCGGCAAGGGCGGCAAGGGCGGCAAGGGCGGCAAGGGTGGCAAGGGTGGCAAGGGAGGTGAAGGCGACGATGAGGGTGACGACGAGGGCAGCAAGGGAGGCGAGGGCGATGACGAGGGTGACAAGGGTGGCAAGGGAGGTGAAGGTGACGATGAGGGTGACGACGAGGGCGGCAAGGGCGGCAAGGGTGGCAAGGGAGGTGAAGGCGACGATGAGGGTGACGACGAGGGCGGCAAGGGTGGCAAGGGAGGCGAGGGCGATGACGAGGGTGATAAGGGTGGCAAGGGAGGTGAAGGTGACGACGAGGGCGATGATGACGAGGGTGGCAAGGATGGCGAAAGCGATCACGGCGAGAAGGGTGGCCACGGACAAGGAGGCCATGGCGGTCACAAGGGTCACGGTCACGGTCACGGAGGCGGCAGGAAGGGCGGCTGGGGTCACCACGGCTACTAGGCGGGAGCCATCCATCTCGATTGCCGCCCTCTCAAACATTGGAGGAGCACGGTGTCGAGCTTCCCTCACTTCTTCCTTCTCCCCTCAAAAGCGTACGGCTCCTCTCTCATCGGTGTCCTTGCCTGATCTTCCATGTCGGGTCCATCGAACGGGCTGATCTGTCCCTACGCACAATTCTATGTCTTTCAATTGTTCACATCATGCTCACGCAGACCGACTTGAGCTTTCTATTAGGCTGAGCATCGCCTTGGCCATGCTGTGTCACCAGAAACGAATGTAAGGGCGAGAAGCGATCATAAATGTCCATTGACGCATAGATCAGACGTGAAGGTCGTGGCGACGGCATTACTATACCAAGGGAATGATCCGCGGACACATGCTTGATCGATTCTTCGTTATCGACATACGTGAAGCTGAGATGCCGCGGGGTGCTGAGGTCAGGAACGCGTGAGGAAGCTTCAGGTCAACCCACCGTGTCGTGCTGCAGAACCTTTGTCGCCAAGAAGCATCGTCCCGCGCAACTCATGGAGATTCCGCATCGCCCTTGACTTCTTTCTTCCACCAGCTCTGGAAAGTGGCTGTCTCGTTGACAGCTGGCACAGAAGTCTCGTCAGCGATCGAATCGTCACTCTTGGAAGCTGCCTTGTCCGCTGACGCCGCAGATTCAAACTTGATGGAACCTTGCTGCTGTTGAATCTCGTACCAGGCCCTCGCTTGGGCTTGAGCTGCCTGGATGCGGGTGATGGCGTTGACAAGCGATGGAGTCGCTGGAAGAGCGGGTGTTAGCGGAGGCGAAAGCGCGCGGTCCGATACCAGGAGCGGTGGAGGCGAGGCGGTCTGGCGGGTTGGCGAAGCGATCGAGCTGGGTGCCTTCACATCACCCGCTGCCCTCTCTGCCGAGTTGATGTTAGCTGCAGGAGCCATCGTAGTTCCACTCAAGCGGCTCACCGACGATGCGCCGCTCTTGCTGCTGTTAGTCCGATAGCTCGGGGGCCGAGTCTGACCGGCCGATACAGCGGTGAGCTTGGAATCTCCACTGGAGTTCAAGGGCTTAAGCTCGTCCTCCATCTCTTCTGCGTTGACCTTCGTCATCAGGCTGTCCTTGGACATGGTCTTGCTGCGCGAGTTGAGCTTGTGAAGGCTCGCGTCGCTGTCGTAGTCTGTCGTGTCGTCATCCGATTCGTCCAGAGGTGGTCTCTTGGCTGCAGCGAACTTGGCCGGGCCTCCACGAGGCTTTGTGGATCGAGCGCGACGTGCGCGTCTGCGAGATCTGGGCGAAGGAAGATTCGTGAAAGGGCTCTTTTCAAGGTCGTTTGCAGCCAAGATATTGTCGTAGGCCGCTGGGCCTCTGGAACGTCCAAAGGCGCGGGAGACCTTCTGCCATGCGGTCGGTGCTGGTTCGAAAGCGCCTGCGCGGTCGTACATTTCGGCCACAGTTTGGTGCTCGAGGCGCTCGGTGAAGGCACCTAGATACTTGTTCCACTCCATGTCCGGGTCCTCGGCTGCATGCGTGTGGAAGATGAACTCGAAAAGGAACCCAACCAGGGGACCCAGAACAGCGGCGGCGATGTAGCCTTTGAACACGGACGTGCCCCACTTGCGCCTCGCGCTCACCTCGGAGCTCGATCGGTCCAGTGCGAACAACAGCACCCACAGGTCGATCCATGAGGCGGAACTGTCGTGAGAGGGAGCAACGAGCGCCACACCGTCGAGGAAAGTGACCATGCCGATGATCGAGGTGCACATGTTGAGCAGGTGGAAGTGGATCACGCTACGTCCAGGAAGGAGGAGAGGGGCAGTGATGAGGCTGGTGCAGACTGCGATGACGATGGCGCGGATGATGAGTGTCTGGATCCCGAACATGGCGGTGATGATGAGGGTCAGGCAGGAACCCGCAAGCAGCCCTGTGAACGCGCGGGCAAAGAGTGGCCAGTGACCTGCGAGGAAGGCCCCCAGAAGCCCAGGTAGCAGCCAGATGACGAAGTACGCTGCAGAAGACACCGATTTGGACTCTCCAACGCAAATAGCTGCTGTGACGACCGTGGTGAGGAAGGAGAAGAAGAGGAAGCCGATGATGATCCCGCCTACACCGCCTGCCAGAGGAGGACCGGCAAAGAGAGGTCCGAAACGACTTCGCTTTTTGGCTCTCTCGTCGACCCTCTTCCGACTCATGCCGAGAGTGCTACCCCAGAAGAACGATGCCCAGCCGAAGAAGAGCAGGAAGAGACCGGCGATGATCCACACGATGCAGAGCAGCACGCTCATCCAGTGCTGCTCGTGCACGAGATCGGAGAGCGAAAAGACTGGGGCGAGCGTGATATTGCCGTTGCTGGAGCTTGAGACCAATGTGGCGGCGTGAATGCTAGCGATGCGCTCCGCCGATGGTCGACCTGTCTGCGGAGGTGGGTGAATGAAGTCCTCTGGCCAAGGATTGGCCTGGTGGTTGACGATGTAGCTCTGGATGGCGGTTGCGATGTCCCATGAATCGTGGCCTTGGTACGAGCCTGATAGCGATGCATCGTTCGCGAGCACGGTCATATTATGCGAGTGAGCGGCGAGGGCCATTGCAATCGCCTCTGGGTCGTGACCTTGGAAGGTGTTGTCCGGGTCATCATCACGAGTGCCGAGAACAGGTCCTGTGAGTTGTGTCAAAGGTCGGGGAGCCATGCTGGACAAGTGCTGTCACGACGGAGGTGCTCCTGCGGATGCACCCAAAGGGAGCAAGAGGACGATGGTGATAGGAATGGTAGATGGTAGGAATCGCGATTAAGATGAAGGAGTCGGACCGGGACCGCCACGCTCCGATCGACTGTAGAACCACTAGGTCTCAAGACCAGCAGTAAGGTGCGATACACTGTCTGTCTTCACGCCCAGCTGCAGGCTGATGCAAGAATGTGAGACCAACAAGAAGCAACGCCTGCACGAAGAGCAAAAAGCTTCGATGCTGCAGTCCCGTCATTCAGCACACCGCTCATGGGGCCCAAACGTGGCAACCCTTTCGAGGACCTAATGCGACCGGCTACAGAAGCTGCTCTGCCGCACAGGCTAGGAGTTTGACCAGTCATCACGTCTTCAGGGGCTAATGAGGCTAAGGATAGAAAGGAGCATGGAAGATTCTTACCGTAGCGAGCAGGGGCTTGGGGTCAAGAGCATCAACTCTATGTTGCCGAAGCTGCGCTAAGTTAGCTGCAGGCTGCGTTTGGTTCAGGGGTTCTTGCAGGACATCCTCTTGTGACCTGTCAAGATGCGCTGACTCGATCGGGTGGAGCTAATTCTGATGAGCGATTGCGATCGGCGGTCTAACAAAATAGAAAATTCCCTTGCAGCGAGGCGAGCTGAATCTGTGGATTTGACGGTAAACTCGAGATACGGAACCGCGCTACGCCGCTTTTGCCGTCTGGCTGAACCCTTAATTTACTCGGGCACGGACGACCTTGTTCTTCCACCACATTGATATCGATCCCCCTCTTTCTTAGGAGCTGCCCAGCCTCGAGCTGCATCGCAGTCACATAGGGGTCAGAACCCACAAGAAAGGGAAACGGACCCACCGTCAGAACGAAGAAGACCTAGCTTCGCAAGATCCGACAGTGATTCACCCTTCCCACGCTCCATTCGCCTCTATAAGATCACCGGATCACCCGACGGCTCTTCCTCCAGGCACGCGACTCAGCTCTTTCTCCTCGCGAGCAGAAGGTGCTCGCTGGTAGTCGATCATGTTCTCGACCTTCTTCCAGCCCTGCGAGCTCAAGCTGCATCTGCTTCAGAATGCCATCTTCCTGCATCCACCCGACCGTCCTCTGCCAGACACGCACGAGCGACCGCCCATGGCCAACGACGAGGTTGTGCGTGGTCTTGTCGAGCTCTACGTCCCTTCTACCCGACACATATCTGGTATTCGCGTGCGATTGAAGGCCGTCCAGACCATCGCCATCCTAGATCCCGCTTCTGGGCTCACCCCCGTCAGCTGGGAAGACTCCACCGTCCTCGAAAAGGTCGTCGAGATCGGTATCCAAAGCGACAAGGAAAAGCATCTCATCCATCACCATCAGCAGCGCCTCGCGTTCAACAATCGATCCGCATCCGTTGGACCTGTTCCATACGGTGCCTCTTCGTCGCAGCCTTTGCCTCGCGGTCGAAGCGCAGCGACCCCAGATCGATCAGGCCGCTCCGGATCTGCTTTCGGATTGCGGTCCAACAGCCCCGGTGGTAGTATTCCTGCTTCCATGGCGCGCGCTGTCTCGCGAGGCCGCAAGATCGCTACCGGAATGGGCAGGATCAGTCACAGCCCCTCACCTTCCAACAGTCGCTCAGCCAGTCGTGCTGCTTCACCCAACCCACCAGGTCTGTCCGAACGTGGGCGCACTGCCACGCGTGCCCCGCCCACCTACGCCTACGCTATCTCTGAAGCTTCGCAGAACCCTCCAGCAGCCGTTCCGCAGGATCAAGAGGTGGTGAGCCATAGTCTGCCCGCCAGTCAAGCCGCCACTCCTCAACGGTCGCGTAGGCCCAGCTTCTCCGACTCGCAAACACCACACGAGAGCAGTGGCCAGGAGTCTGCCACAGAGACGGACGAGCTGGCAGATCACCTCAACAGGTCCCTTGCGGTACATGCTCGTGCGGCCGATCGCAGAAGCGCCAGCGCCACGCCAGTCGAGCAGACCTCGGCAAGCACGCTCGGACGCCATCCGCAGCTGCACGTCGAGGAAGACCGAGGTAAGGGCAAGTCGAGGAGCTCTTCCATTGGCTTCTTCGGCTCTCGCAAGGCGCGCAGCAAGTCACGCGCGCCTCTGTCACGGGGCGTGTCTGGTCAACCCAGCGATCTTGTACAGGTCGAAGAGGAAGGCGGACGAGGTCGAAGAGGAGCATCCGTCCGTCCATCGATGACGCCGTCCGGCTCGTCCGGAGGCATCGCCATCACCCCCGGCTCAGAAGGCGAAGGCTGGGAAAGCGAGCCCCATCAGTCCGGTCTGGAACTCACAAAAGGCGTCCACGGCTTCGAGTTCGCCTTCATTATCCCCTGCGATGCTCCACCCTACGAACGCTCGCCCTTCGGCCGTGTCCGCTACATCATCAAAGCGACCGCCATCGGTGCCGGCCGAGCCAAATCCAACGTCGAATGCTGGCGCGACCTTTACCCAATGGTCAACCCTTCTCCCGACAGCGGTCCTACCCCGCTCACCGTCCTGTACAACGACATGCACCCCACCGTCGGCCTCGTCTCGATCGCCTGCACGTCGAACAACATCTCGGTCGGCGGCGTCTTCAACATCGACGTGAACTCTCCCAACCCACCTTCAGACCTCATCGTCTACCTCGTCCGCGTCTCGCTGGAGATCACCATCGAGCTCACCACCAAGCGCAAGGGCAAGCAAACCGTACCCGTCCAGCGTCACAAGCTCTTTGAAAAAGGCTGGGTCCCTCCCAAGAACAACGACGGCTCGCACGGCGACGGCAAGAAGACCGACGGTTTCGTCCGCAACTGCGGTAGAGAGGACGCATGGACAGTCCAAGGCATCGCCCGTATGCCGGACGACAACCACGTGCGCGCTTCCACCGTCGCAGCCAGCAAAGCGGCCATCCGATTCAGCCACGTGCTCGTCGTCGAAATCGTCCACTCCCGCAAACCTCCCGGAAGCACCGCCCGCACGCCCGAGGAAGAAGCCCGCGAACGCCGACTCAAAGTGTTCGCCCTACGCCAACCGGTCCTCGTCCCCAGCTGCTGTTGCGCATACGACGCCGTTACGCTCCCCGCCTACTCGGCCGCTCCGGACCCCAACAGCCGTCGCGCCGAGATGCCGTACGACCTATCCTCCTTCTCCCACCACCCGCCTTCTTCGGAAGACCACCCCTCCGATGCACCCAACACGAGCACGCAGGTCAATGGGCAGAGTCAACTCTTCTGCGTGTGCGGCATGTCGTTGCAGGACCTCTCCGCCCAAGAACGCGCCTTGATCCCTACAGCGCCACTCGACGTGATGGGCGGCGAACTGTTCCGGCATCAGGGGAAGATCGGCGAGCTACCACCGCGACTTGACGGCAGCAGGAGGCGCAGCCCGTCGACGTCGAGTAGCGCCAGTGGCATCGTGGCGAGTTTGCGCGGGAGACGGGGGTCGAGCAGCAGCACGCGAACGGCGAACGGCAATGGAGGGGAGGTCACCGCCAGTTTGAAAGGCAGGAGTCCAAGTATCAGTTCTGCATTCCGGGCGAGACGCGGAAGTAGCAGTAGTGGAGCTGGATTCATGGGCGGTGTCGGACTGGGCAGGGGCGAGAGCGTGAGTAGGAGCAGCGCGATCAGCAGGATCAGTGCGAGTGCTGGGGCGGGAAGGGTGGGCAGTCCGAGTCGTGGAAGAGGGGGTGAGGGGAGCAGCGGGCCCAGTGGCAGCGGGACCAATGGCCAAGCGTCGAATGGTGCTTTGTGAATGCCGAAGAAGCGCGCTCAAAGATGGAGTCGGCTCACACTGCGCAATACCAAACTCGTTCACCGATCCAATTTGCTCTGTACTTTGTGAGAGGGTGTCAATGTGCCCTTTGATTGCGTGGATTCAGACCATTTGAGGAACGACGCAGCGAAGATGATGCTCAAAAGTAGCTGCCGCGGTACTTGCTGCCTCCTCCGCGTACTTTCTCGCCTCCTCCGCCTCCTCCGCCGCCACCACCACCACCACCGCTGTTGCGGTTCGGCCTGCCACCGTTGCCGCCGCCATTCCGGCCACCGCCACCTCCACCGCCTCCGCCTCCACTGCGGCGAGAACGGCCACTCTTCTTACCCCCACTCTTCTTACCCCCGCCACTGCCACCACCCCTGCCATCGAGACCGCCACCAGCACCGCCATTCTCGTACCGCTCCTTCTTACTCGAGAATCGTCCACCCTTGTAGCCCTTTCCAGTGCCGCTACCGTTGCTGCCCCTCCCGCCGCTGCTGCTGCCGGCACCGTCGCCGTTGTGAACCCACCCGGTATGCACTGCTTCTCTCGACCTCATCTGCACCGGCTCGCGCTGTGACCTGGTGACCTTATCGCTGCGACTGTTCTTCCCATCCCCACGTCGCTTCTTCGCTCGTCTCCCATCATCCGAGTCCGAATCGCTACTGAAATCGTCCCTGAAACTGCTATCGCTATCCACCTCGATCGGATCATCCTTCTCGCCCTTCCTCCTATCCCCCTCACGCTCGTCCCTTCTCGCCTGCCGCCTCTCCATCCTCGCCGCCCTCCTTGGCCCTTCGGTGCGCACAATGTCCTCCGTCGTAGGCAGGTCCTTCGTATCCTGCCCCGCCTTTTCCATCCGCGCCCGCTTCTCCAACGTGTGGCGGATCTTGTCAGCGAATTCCGGGTGGTCTTGCCGATCTTGTAGCCATTGCACGAAGAGGTGTTCGGGTAGAGGCTTCTTACCTTGCTTCTGCTCCTTGCGGGTGAGGTAGCCGCCTTTGACGGGGACGGCTTTGGTGCGACCGAACGAGACCAGGCCGTCCTTGTCGACGACGTGGGGCTGGGTCGAGCGCGGGGATGAGATCGTATGCCGGCCAATGGCGAGGCTGCCACTGGCGGGCGCGCCTCTTTTGCCAGTGGGCGTGCTTCGCCCGGACGAACTGGCAATCGCATCGCCGGCAACGTGCATCGTGGCGCTGCTGCCGACGCTGAACGTGAATTGCGAAGAGGGCATCTGGAACCCGGCCAGCGGTGGGGCGCCAGGTAGCATCTTTGCAAACGGCCCCAAGCGCGAGACAAACTCCGAAAAAGCAGAAGGCTCGTTGGTGCCTCGTGTCGGATTGCAGCGTGGTTCGGGGCAGTCATCGCCCCAGTGATTGCCTGGCGTGGAGCAGTTGTAGCACCACCGTGTGGCGGGGTCGAACTGCGACGCTCCGGAGCTAGAGGGCAGTTCGGGCTCGCCAGCAAGAACAAACTCGTCATCCGAATCGGAGATCTCTGCCGGATCAGGTTCGAGGTCGCGTCGTGGATCGCGCGCCTTGCCGCCGTGTTGCAGCTTGAAGAAGGCTTTGGCTCGGTAGCGGTCGTAGTCCGCGAGGGTGCTGTAGGTGTATACGCGCCACAGGGTGGGGCAGAGCGTCTTGACGTGGGTGTAGGAGCCGCATCGCTCGCATTCTTCGCTCCGCGGTCCTCGTCGTGGTTTCGGGCAGGTACGCGTCTGGTGGCCCATACCACCACAGCGGAAGCAGCTGGTGGACATCGGGCAGAAGCGCGTGGGGTGGTCGTCCATCGCTCCGCAGGCGAGACAGTGCTGATGTGGGCAGTGACGTCGGTCGTGGCCGAGCTCGCCACATGCAAGGCACTGCTCCTTTGCTCTTCGTTCTGCCTTTTCTTCCGCGCCGTAGTATCGATTGGCGGTTGATGGATCCATGTCCAGCTGCTCGAAGTCGCCCATGTCGCCCTCGAGATCTTCCTCGTCGTTCGCAATGTCTGCGGGGAGATCACGGGATGGTCCGGACGAGCTGCCGCCAGGCTGTGTTGTGCTGTTCTCGCCTTGAGGCATGACATTGACGTGACTCGGCAAGAGCAGACCAGCCTCGACGTGTGTGTCTGCCTGCTCGGCTTTCGCCTCGTTCTCCAAAGCGATCTCCTGATCCACGTCCATGTCGCCAGCAGTGTCGAGGACGAAGCTCATTTCTCCGACCTCGCCTACTTCACCTTCCTCCATGTATGCGCCTTCTTCTGGATCTTCATCGTCTTGCACCTCGATCGCTTGCTTGCTCGAGGCGTCTGCTCTGCTGTTACTGCCGCTGGCAGGATCACTGGAAGTACTCGCTACTCCATTCGCTTTCGCGTGTTGCGTCGAGTGCGAAGCTTTGGTTGCCTTTGTCGAAGTCTCGTTGGCTGCCGATGCACGAGACGAGGAAGCAGCCTGCTCGACAGACGACATCGCTGCCTGCTGCGCAGCAGCGACCACCTCGTTCGCGTCCATGGTCGGATCCCTACAGCCCTTGCAGGCGTCGTATGCTGGAAGTCGAGAAGCTACTCCTAGCAGGCCATCTCAGCAGGAGACTGCAAGCTAGAGGACTGAGCCGTGACTGAGGAGCGGTGTTGGCGTTTTCGATCAGGTGACAGATGTGACAGTAGAGACGAAGGGGTATATGCTCAGCTCGAAAGGGTGGTTGATGAAGTGACGCATGCAAGCCTGCGAGGGAGGGTCTTTTCAGAGAGAGCACGCAGGGCCCTTGCAGCCAGGCGAGATTTTTTTTTAGTCAAACTTTTTGTTTTTGGCACGGCTTTCTTCTCAAGTGGAGGCACAAATCGGCGATACGCGTCGCTAGTGCCCGTCGTTGAGGCCATCTTGATACTCAGACACCATATCGGAGAGGTAAGATCATCAAAGTCCGTAAGATTATAGCATCAGGTCATGTGTATGTGTGGCCACCTCTCTCTACTCTCCCGAGAACAGCCGCTTGATGAGGTAGATTGTCGACCCCATCATCCTGAACAGCGCCAGTCCGGCTACCGAGTACAGCAGGAAACCCATGTAGATGGTCCTCGTGCCAATCGAGCTGATGTTCAAGATGCCCACCACCAGCGCTGCGTTGCTCAAGGACCAGCAGAGAACTACGTTGGTGCGCACAGTTGCGTAGTAGTCTTTCTGCTTAGTCTCCTTGTCTCTTGCTGCTGGTCCCGCTTTGGGCGGCTTGTTGGAGAGCACATGGATGGCATCATCGTAGGCGTCGTTGATATCCGTAGACTCGGTGGGGATCGCAACTTCGACCTGGTTCGTGCTGCCCTTGCCACCGACGACTCCGAGATCCGTCATCACCGTGTCCGACCCCTTGGTGCCCCACGAAATATCGTTGATGTTGGCAAATGCATAGATGCTGATCACGTTGACGAACGTCGGTGCCAGCAACAGGTACTGGACGATCGAAGTGATCATGTGCATCGGTTCGAGGAACATGATGCTCGCAATCGTCCAGACACCAAACGTCGCGGCGAGCGAGATGACGATGTTGACAAAGATGCGGTTGGTCACCAACGACTGTGCACCAGGCCCATTGGCCCCCGTCGCATTCATGATCGAGCTCACCGCAAGGTAGATCGCCGCGCCCGTCATGTACACCGTCAGTAGCGCAAAGACGACCATCGCCAGTGTATAGCCGAACTTGCTGCCCGCAGGACGATTGCCCATGGACAGCAGGAAACAGAAGATGATGAACGCGATGTAGATGTACGACAGCACCAGGTTGGGGACCTTGAGCGCCGGGATGAGATCGCTCATCGCGCTCGTGAGAATGAAGAAGGCGATGAAGAAGTTGGCCATACCGAACCACGAGAAGATGAGCTGCACCGTCTGGTAGATGATCTCGATGTGCAGCGCGAATTTGCGTCCGAAGGAATGCGAGGAGCGGTAGATGTAGCCAAACTTGATGATCGAGTGGATGCCGGCGAAGAATGAACCATTGAGCCATCGGCGACGCTGCGAGATCAGCTCGGGGACTTGATCGGGTACGTCGGTGACAGCCTGAGCCGACTTAACGTAGTGCAGGATCCAGGCACTATCGCGCTTCGACACCAGCTCCCAGCACAAGATTCGGTCCTCAGCAAGATACATGTTCGATGTGAAGACGTCGGCGTCCGACTGACCACCATGCAGCGTCTCACCCTTGAAGTACGAGCACAGCGGTCCTTGTCCGTGCACATCATTTTGCAGCGCGATGTATCGATAGGCAGAGAAAGCACCGGGCAGCACAGTGATGTAGCCAAAGACCGACTCGAGCGGTTTGTCGAGGATGTTGGACATCTTGTACTCGAAGTTCTGCGCAGCTACTAGCGGGTTGAGTAGCGCACTCCAGAACTTGCCCTTGAGCGCGACAATCTCACCGCAAGCACCGCCGACGTTGGAGTTGATGTCGAATGCCTTCCAGAGATGATAGATGGAACGAGGCCGTGGCATGGTACCCACGTCGAGCAAGACACAGATATTGGGCTGCAGAATCTGACCAAAGGCATTGAAGAACCACCGATGCGAGTTGATTTTCTTCTGATTACGCTCCTTGAGGCAGAAGAGGATCTGCACGGGCATGATGCCCTTTTCGCGACCCTTAAAGTGCATGCTCGGGTCGATCGAGAGCTGCGCAGTGTATTCGTAGATATGCGCCGTGACGGGCTTGCCATTGACGACGTTCTTACCCACTCCCTCCTGGTAGACACCCATGGCGGCGAGACAGGACAGCGTGCGCGAGTTGATCTTGAGTCGACCGTCTGAGACAATGCACACAACCACCTTCTTCCAGCCTTCCTTGCCCCACGTCTTGGAGCGCTCTCGAGTACAGAGATGGGCGATGTTGGTCATTACACCGTGCATGGTGCGGGTAAAGAGCTCCTCGTCCTCGTTGTACATGGTGAGCACGATGAAGAGCTCGGTTCGGCGCGGTGGGTCGAAGAGCACCTGTCGGAGCGTGTAGCGCTCGTCCTTGAAGTTGTCGGGATCGCAGGTGGCGGCGGTGTAGCGCATGTGGGTGAACTCGCGAGACTCTCGGTCGTTGAGCTTGTCAAGGAGCTTGGAGGGGACGGGACAGTCAAGCACGAGGTTGCCGTGGTAGAGCTCGACTCGCTTGAGCGTCTTGTATCGCCTCGGCACACGCTGCGGAATCTTTCCGTAGCGAACACCTCCCACTCCGTTCTCGAGCATGGTCGGATCGAAGCCTCCAGGCATGTAGCCGTCGTCGTGTGATGCAGCAGGGTTACGAAGGAGCCTTCCTCTTGCCTGGCCATTGACTGCATCTTCGTCCATCACATCATCGTCTCCGTCAGCATACTTGTCTACAGGTCCGACGTGGTTTCCGTTTTCATCGAAGTGCGAGGCGGGTGCATAGGCATAGTTGCCGTTCCTTGGCAAGAGTGGTACGTCGCCAGTGCGGTCGTCGAAGGGGTCCACACCGGCATGATGAGGTTGCGAGTACGTGTAAGGATTCGCCATGTGTGGCGAAGTCATATGCGGAGGAGGATAGGAGGAGCGTGACTGGTCGTAAAAGTCGGTGGAGGGATGCTCGTAGCCGGTGTGATCGCCTGATGCGGATGGGGGCATGTAGGGGTCGAAAGAGACGTGAGGCGGCGAGGTGGGCTCTGCACCCAAATCATAAGTTGGGTATGCGTTGTGACCGTGTGAGAGTGGTTGCTGTTGCGCTTCTGAGGTCAGGGGGTAGCGACGATCGGGCGACTGATAATGCGCTTCATCGGACGGTGGCCCACCTCCGTATGGATAGCGAGGCGGCATGTTTGTGCAGGATCGTGAATGCGACGGAGGGATCGAGGTGGGCTCCTGCGCAATGAAGTGGGTTCTTGGTCCAGAGGCTCCGTCCCTGTTGAGCTGCGATACCAGCGTTTGAGAATATCAACGAGGATTCCTGTGGGCGCTGATGGTGGATGCAGTGACAATGAGGGCGGGATCGCTCGTGCCTTCTGGCTTGCAGATCGTGGTCAGAAGAAAGGCCACGCACGAGCAGAGGGTCAAGTTGATGAAGCGCGGGAAACTTCGGAAGAAGCAGCAATGCGCAAGTGGCAGTGCGCACCACTACAACACAGGATGAAGCAGCTGACCTTGTCTTCGGCTGTGTGTGTTGTGTTGCTCTCGAGGATTTTGCTGCGCTGCGCCGTCATGCAGTTGATTTACGCGCCAGGCTGCCTTGTTTTCTCTCAGATCGACACAGCCGGACCCTGAACTTTGGCCTCAAGCACGCGCCCTCTCTCTTGGCGGAACAAAAACTTGAAACCCAAAATGCCGCCCCTGAGCGCGCGCGCGTGACTGACAGCTGCACATCTCTCCTGTGCACCGCCTTTCACATCTTGCTGAACAATTCTTATGCCAAGAAGGCCTCCCGAACCCTTCTCAGCCAGATGTCGGCTTCAACGGTGCTTGGCGGTCATACAAGTCTCAGTGAGAAGAGTCCAGTCAGTCAGCCATTCGATAAGAGTGAGGATGCTTTTCGAGTCCAGGTCGACAATCTGCCATGCTAAATGAGATTCAGGAACGCGGGTCCAGCGGCTGATACGCAGGCAGTCCTTCTTCTTCGGTCAATCGTTGCTCGCCTTCCACCTCCTGCAAGCCAGACAATCGCTGCGTTCCACTTCCGCCGGCCACAGATGCAGACGGCTGTGCTTCAACTCCGTACAACTCCGCTTGCTGCTGTTGGCGGCTGAGACGTGCTTGCTCCGCGTGCCTCTGCACCTCGGCGGCCTCCCGCTGCGCTTCCAACTCTTTTGGCTCCCTTTCGCTCAGGTTGAACGACGCGGGCAGTGTCGTCGTAGGCAGCCCGGAACCCGATGCAGGGAGCACTTGAGTCGCTTTACCAGCTGCGACACTCGAAGCTGCTCCACCGCTCAATGTCGTGGCATCGACGAGCCAGCTGCCCAGGTAAGACACCGGTGCCGAGCTTCCGACAGAGGACGTCGCAATGGGGCCGGAGGACAGCTCAGCGACAACCTGACGGATGCTGCCTTCGGCGACAGAAGCGTGGTCGGCTGGGTATTGCAACTCGATCAAGTAGTTGCTTCGCCAGACGCTGCTCCCCGCAACGGGCGCGTCCACCATGGATGCCGGCCGGCGATCCATCTTGCGCATAGAGACAGCCTCCAGCCGCTGAAGCTGCGACACCACTCGGTCCAGCGTGCTCGCTTGCCCGCTGTAGCTGCCTGCCTCGGCAGTCAGATCAGAGGTCAAAGCATCACTGACGCTCAGCAGCGACCTACCCGTCTTACCTGCTGGCGATGGCAGGCTGTAGAGTTGCGTGATCGACGGAGGCAGAGCGTTGA
The DNA here is from genome assembly GCF_000497045.1 of Kalmanozyma brasiliensis GHG001. Lineage (NCBI taxonomy): Eukaryota > Fungi > Basidiomycota > Ustilaginomycetes > Ustilaginales > Kalmanozyma > Kalmanozyma brasiliensis. Next base: position 1,235,359 of record NW_015961948.1, on the reverse strand, counting down.
CAGCCAGCAAGCCTTCAAGAGGCTCGCTTGCCAAGATGAGGAATCGAGTTCGGTTGTCCTTGACATCCTGAATCTTGGAGCGCAGCACACGGACGCCAATGGTAGTGACAGCTGCCTCAGCCCCTACCGCCGCTACAAGCGAGTTGGATGAGAAGCCCAGCGACTCGTGTGCGTGGTCGACGGAGGCCGACGACCTGCCGGGCGCAGTGCCAGCCTCGAACTCAAGCGCCGTAACAGCAGCCGCGGCTGTGGATTCCACCGCCTTCTTCTTGGCCTGCGGCAAGTAGCGAGTGAGGTAGTGTGAGCATTGACCCAGCGCTTGCTCGTGTGAGATGACATTGGTGATGTTCGAGAGCGTGTCGTCGCGGATCGATGCGTTGGGATCCGTGTCGCCTTGCAGCTGCAGCAAGTGATGGTAGGTCTTTGGTCCACAAAGCAGGGCGTGATCGACCGACAGGCAAGCTTCCCCGACGATGTGCAGCTGTGCGCCATCTGCAGGCTTGAACGCATGGCGATCGCCGTTGCTGATGCCCAGAAATTTGTCGAAGGTCTCGCGGACCGGCCCAAAAGTGCTGTTCTCCACAGGCACAATTGCGATCTTGGCGTTGCCTGGAGTGCCTCGGCGAACAAAGTCAATGGCACCAGTGATGCTCTGCATCGGGATCAGATTGGTGCCAGCTTCGCCGAACACCTTGAGAGCCGCTTGGTGGCTGTAGGTGCCTGTGGGGCCCAGATAAGCCACAGCGCCGGCAGAGATGGAGGCTGATCGTTGACTCGCCGACGACCGACGCGGTCGGAGTGTGCCTGACTTGGGTCCACCGGGTCCTGTCGGAACGACGCCCGTCTCCGCCACCGTAGGACCAGGAGGGCCGGGAGGCGAGAGGGGCTCCTCGTCTTGCGCAGCAGAGCCACCAGCGACTGCCGGCAATGCAGCCGGATCAGCGAAAGGGTTGGTGGTCGGCGAACGCAGCGTGTCGACAGTGGTGGCCGAGGGGCTGCGCTGTGGACGTGGCGGAAGCAGCGGAGCGGGCAAGGCGGTGGGACTGAGATTGAGCTTCTGACTCGATCCACTGCTGCTGGTCTGCGTCGCTGCTGTACCTGGCTGAAGGAGGTCGCTCCGCTCAGACGAAATGCTAGGTCTTCGTTGCGAGATAGGAGTAGCGCTTGGCACCTGTTCATCCTGAAGCTCTGACTTGTGCGAGACGGCGTACGATACCGTGTCGGCGCGGCCCAGGCTTGTGGTGGCCGAAAGCGCCGATTCCGCCGGTAGATCGGGAAGGGACAGATCAGGTTTGAAGGTCGAGAGCGCCGAGGCGAGAGCCGCACGCACCTCGGCGGTTTTGGATGCGCCCTCCCAGAGCGGGATGCTCTCCCCTCTTGGCTTGACGGTGGCAGGGAAGGGCGATTTCTCGGTGGAGATGGTAGTGGTAAGCAACTTGCCGTATCGTGCAACGAGAGCCATCTTCTCGCCGAGCTCGATGAGACTGTCAAACATGGCAGCGTATCCATCCTGGACGCTCTCGCGCTTGACGCGGCTGAGGTATTCTTCGTCGGCTTGGTCATCGCTGATCAGGTCACGCAGGCGAGCCTCTGCCTCTTGAATGCGCGCGCTTCCTGCTGCGATAGCGCGCTCGGGCATGAGAGCATGGAGCTCCTTCTTGAGTTTGCTGCGATTCGCTCTTCGTTGTCCAAGCTCCATCTCGGCCTTTTCAAAGCGCTTGAGGCGGCTGCGTGCTTGTTCGGATCGCTGGCCGTGAGCCGTTTCGAGCTGGCCGATCTCGTGCCAGACGTACGCGAGACGGTCAGCGACGTCAACCAGCATCTCGTCTCCACCGCTGTCGTCCCGCTTCTCGGGGAGGTGATGCTGTCCCCACACGAAAGTGGCCTTGGCGAGGCTCTTGGCTTCGCGACCCGCTGCTTCGTGATCGATGTTGAAGCCCTTGATGGCCTGGCTGAGCAGGTGGAACTGACGCGTAGACTCGTAACGAGGGTCGACCGAGGCGAGACCTTGGCGGAAGAGATGAGGCATGGAGCCCTTGTAGGTGAAGCCGGAGCCGCTAGTGGAGCCCGAGGGATTGGCGGCATCGCTTGAAACAGAGGCGTCGCCTGCTTGGCCGGCGGAAGAGGCGGCGTGGTGCGCCTGCAGTTGCTGAGCAGCCGCTTCAGCACGCTCTCTTGCCTTTGCGAAGAACGACGTCATGTTCAGCGGTAACGACTTGTACTTGACTGGATGATGATGGTAAGCAGGAAGGCGGGTGTGGTTGGTGCGGTTGAAGTCAAGTTGACCGCCCAGTCTCAGTTTGGCTTGAATCGACCAGAAGGGTGCTCAGCAACGCATGATTCACCAAATTCGCCTCTGACTGCGCTGCTGCCGTTTTTTCTTCGCACGGAGCACTCCGCTTCTCCACATGCTTCCAGGTCACGGAATCAAGCACAGGCTCGAACCCTCGATACTGGCTTCTCGACGCTCGCACTCGTGCGTTTGATGCCGAGCTGTCATGATGGTGAGGCAGGGGAGATTCGCAGGGCAGCGTGTCGTGTGAGGCGGCTATGCGGTCGTCTAGGCAGTGCAGCGCCTCATTCTTCGGCGCCTCCTTTTCGTGGCCTCAATTTACACAGCCCAGCTTTGTATCAATCTTCGATGTCGGAGCTCAAACGACTCCTCATGTCACACATGGCTTCTTCCTTGAGATTCAGCATGCAAAAGCGGCTTCTCACTGCCCTTGTTTGGACCAAAGATGTTCGAGAAGTCCATCGCATCCTTGAGCTTGGCCGCTGAAAGGCGACAATTTGACTTCTTGATTCTGAAGGTACAATTACAAGTCAAAGCCGAGACCATGTTATGCGTCTACATCCATCGAGCCATGTGCCGAAGCTTGAACCTGTTCGTCTTGATCGTCCGCATCGGCTTGTCTCGACAATTGCGTGAGCAAAGCTTCGGCCAGCCGAGCTGCTTGAACGCTTCCAATACGGATAGCCTCGCTGACGCGCTTGAAGGAGATCTCTTCTGTTCCCTCTGTGCGAACCGAGAGCACTTTCGAGGTGCGTGTCGCCAGCACTTGAACGCGGGAGCCGACACAAGCTTCCTCGTCTACATCGGCGTCGAGCAGGTAGCTGTTGGGAAGAATGTTGACCGTGATGCAGAGCGGCAGATTCTGTCGTCCGTCCAGTGCCGCTCCATCCTCGCCGCTGTGCTCGAGCTCAAAGTCGACGACTTTCGAGTCGGAGCCCGATCCCTTCTTTGATGTGGCAGCTGCGCTACCTTTCGGTTTCTTCTTGAGCAAGCCCTTGATTCCCATCTGATCGAGGTCGCCCTGCGCATTCGCGAAAGCCCCCTGCACCGCGTTGCCCGACTCATCTATTGTCGCTGGTGCCTCGAAAGCGACGCCGCGAGTCACCGGCACACGCGTATCGTAGAACGCGGCGAATATCGCAGCGAACGCGGCGTCGAAGAGATTGCCTCCTGATAGTGAGTTGACAAGGAGATCTATGTATATTGTCCAGTGCTTAGCATTGGCGATGATGAGCAGTTGGTGCAATGGCAGAGGACTCGACCGCGGCGAGAATGCCGAGTTGACCATGGAAGAAAGCGAGATCGATAGCGAGTCCAGCACCTTGCTGTCGAAGGAGTGCACAAGGGACTGCGAGTAGTCTACGGAGCATTTGATCCTGCCCGTCTTTCTACTTTCGCTCGCCAAGTCCAATTCGTCCTGGGTCTGGAATTCTGCTTCGCCGTCCTCGTCGTCGCTGTCGTCTCCGAAGCTGCTGACTTCGGCTTTGATGCCGCAGAAGATCTCTGTGCCGCCAAGCGTGATCTGTGATGAGCCGTTGGCTTGTGCAGCAACTCCTGTGTCGATGTCGAGAGATCGGAAGGCGAGAAGATGCCGTCCATCGGACCGTTGCGGTGGATTCGAGGTGAGGCCACGCAGGAAAAAGTCGCCCTGCGACCGTGAGAGTACTTGAGGTGGCATGTCGTAGCGATTCCTTGGGTGATGTTGGAAGGATGACGGGAAGAAGATGTGAGAGAGTATCGAGAAGGAGGTGCATGAGCTTCAGCGCCAACCAAAAATTTCGACTCAAGTGGAGGCACGTGACCTGTTCTGGCCTCGACACGCCTCAGCCAAACAACTCGAAAAAAGACCAACACAACTGCGCAAAATATCGCACTGCACCCTGAAGCCACCGCAGCCGGACGCGTCGCAGAGCTTTGAGGCTCAGCTCAAGTCTATCCCTGGCTAACCAACCCTTCCAAGGCTGAATGAACCGTTACCACCACCACCAGCATCAATCTCGACAGCTCATCACTTCCATTGCGCCTCATCCGCCAGCATGCCCGTCGCGGTATTGTCGAGATCATCCGCCTCGGGTCGTTCTTCCCGCGTGGCAGCTCCCAAGCCGCGCAAGGAGGTCACCGATCCTGCTCTCATCGCCTTGCATGGGTCCATCCCGCCTATCTTCCAGCAGGCTCAGCATAGTCTTGCCACCCACAGAAAGAACGTCGTATCTCTTTATCGCATCCACCAAAAGGTCGCCGCCATCACTGAACACGCATCCGACGGTCGTGTGAGACCCATCGGCGAGAAAGCATTCAACGAAGTTTTTGTCGGCTGTCTCGACCGTGTTCTGCCTATCAAGAAGGGTGTTCCCAATGCAGACCGCGTCTGCAAGTTCGTCGCCGCTTACGTTGCCTATGCACAGGAGCAATTCCGCCTTCAGGCGCGCGCAGACAAGGCCGAGGATGGCGAAGACGGGGACGATGACGAGGAAGAGGAGGATACTACAGCGACCCGCTTCGCCTCGCTTCTCCTCAAGCATCTCCTCAAGGGCTCTGTTGCCAAGAACAAGAACGTCAGATACCGATGCTGCGGCTGCATCGCCTTGTTCATCAACGGACTCGAAGACATCGAGGAGAATTTGTTCCTCACGCTCAAGTCCTTCATGCTCGAGCGCGCCAGAGACAAGGAATCCATCGTCCGTGTACAGGCTGTCATCGCCTTGACCAAGCTTCAAACCAACGAGGACGATGACGATGAGGAATCAGAGGAGATCAAGCAGGCACTCATCGAGACCCTCCGCTTCGATCCAAGCCACGAAGTTCGCAGGGCGGCTCTCAACAATCTCACTGCCAACAAGGAGTCCACTCCTCTACTTTTGGAGCGTCTACGAGACGTCGATCCCATCAATCGCCGCTGTGTTTACCTCGGCAGCTTCGCCGGCATTCTCAAGACGCAGATGCAGGCACTTCAGGGCCCGGGCGCCGCTCAAGCTGGGCCTTCCCGTCTTGGTCTCGACATCGACTCTGCGGGCGAGGTCATTCGCGTTGGTATGGGCGAACGAGAGCCCAGTGTCAAGCGCGCCGCTCAGAAACTCGTCAATGCCTGGTTCGACGCATGCGGAGGCGATCTGGTCGTCTTCCTCAACCAATTCGATGTCGTCGGCTCCAAGCACATCGAGACGGCGCTGCTCACTATCTTTGAGAGCCGTCCGGCGCTCGTGGCTCAGGTCACGTTTGACGCCGACGAGTTCTGGGCCAATCTGTCGCCTTCCACCGCTTTCTTGGCTCGTGTCTTCATCGACCACTTCAAACGCACCAAGAACGACCGTCGGCTGGAGGAGTGTCTGCCTGTGGTCACCGCCCTGGCATTCCGCATCCAGAAGGAATACAGTGAGCTCACACAGCTCCTCCAGCAGTACAATGCTATCGCCAACAGCGCCCTCATCCCCGAAGACGAGGCCGAGATCGCGCTCTTCACCATCCGCAACAAGACATTCGTCGTCTCACAGCTGCTCGGCATCGGTCTTGCATCCGACTACGGCGACGAGGCCGGCCGCAACAAGATGTTTGGTCTGGTGCGGGAGATGATCTCCGACATCGAGCTCCCCGAGGACCTGGTCCCCGCTTGTCTAGATGTTCTGCTCAAGCTGACCACGCAAAAGGACTTCATGCGCATCATTGTCGAGATCGTGCTGGACCTTGGCGATGAGGACGATGCCGATGCCGATGACCTTGACGAGACCGAGATCGACGACACGATGAGCGTCGACGGCTCTCAGCTCGCCCGCAAGAAGTCACGCAAGTCTATTCGAAGCAAGGAGACCTCGTCGCCGGCACACGACGCACTTGCTATCGAGCATCGATGCCTGACCATCGTCCGAGCCATGTTGGAACGAGTCGTTGGTGCCCTGCAGGAGAACACTGCCTTCCACGGTCTCATTCCGCAGCTGATTGCTCCCGCCGTCCGATCCAAGGAGACCCCCGTGCGCGAGCTCGGACTCATGTGTCTGGCCCTCTGCTGCCTGCTCGACCGCAAGCTTGCGCTCGACTCATTCCCGCTCTTCATCGACCAAGTTCAACGTGCTGACGGTCCGATCAAGCTGCGCGCTGTGCAGGCCGTCTTTGACTTGCTCATCAACCACACCATCCCATACCTCTGCTCTCGCAACCCGGCAGGCGAGGAGATGGCCCGACGTCAGATCATCTCGTATCTTCTCAGTCTGCTCGAGGATGAGGACCCCACCATTCAGAGTGCTGCCTGCGAGGGCATGGCCAAGCTCATGCTAACGGGTATGGTGGACGACGACGAAGCGCTCAAGAGCCTGGTGCTGATCTACATGTCTCCCGAGACCATGGCAAATCAGGAGCTGCGACAATGCCTCTCGTACTTCTTGCCCGTGTACTGCGGGTCTTCGAGTCGAAACCAGCGACACTTGCAACGAGTATTCCTATCTGTGTTACAGGTGCTGACCGAGGTGTACGAGGAGAAGGACGAGGATCAGGAGATGGTGACGCCCACGCAGGTCGGTCTGCAGCTCTTGGATTGGACTGATCCCGACAAGGTCATGATGAGGCCAGGGCAGGTGCGCGACGAGAACGTCCACGTGGATGTGGCCATCGAGCTGATCAAGGCCATGTACACGATTGAGGACACCAAGGACTGCAAGGATCGCAAGGTCATGTGCCAGCTGCTAGGCAAGGTCTTCCTGCCCGAAGAGCTCGACGATGCCAAGGTGCAGGAAGTTCTCATCCTGCTCACGGGCCTACACGAGCTCAACGACATCACCGACACTGTGACCAAGAATGCGCTGGGCCGATTCGAGGCCGCCTTCGCCAAGGCCTACACCGCGCAGGTGGAAGCTGGTCTTGACGGTCTTGACCTGGAGTCGACTCCTGCATTTGACAGCGTCAAGGCCTTCTTCGATGCGATCCAAGTCGACGTAGAGGAGGTCATCCAGGCGTACGCTCATTCACCGATCAAGGTGGCTTCCAAGACAAGCCGCAAGTCGACCTCGAAGGGCGTATCTTCGGCTCGGTCGTCGGAGGCCGCGTCGAGCAAGAAGAGCAAGAAGCGTCGGGATGACAGTGACGAGGAAGAGGAAGATGAGGACGAGGACAACGAGGAGGAGGAAGAGGAGGATGACGAGTGAAGCAGTGTATCGTATGGACTCTTCAGTGTACTGTTTCCCCTGTCACAGGATCGCAATTCGTCATGATGTGTCTTGCAGCTCTGCGTGGCAAGACTTTGTGTGTAGCGCAGTAGCTCCAGCTTCAGCCCCGGTGCTCTTCGTAAGACCCTGAGCGAGCTGAGAAGTGTCAATCATAGTACATAACCCAAGAATAAGAATACAAAGCTACACTACGCCGATCGCTGGAACCCTCTCGACAAGAACACAGCCGACGTCACCGCCGCGCCCAACAGCAACCCTGTGAAGCCAGTCAGGTAAGGACTTGGATATCCAACCACGGGACACGTCCCAAAGAGCGCCTTCTTCATCCTGACATCGCTTGGCAAGAACGGCAATCCGCCCTTGACCTCCTTATAGCTTGGCACGTAGCCTGACTCCCAGCCGTCGAGGATCTTCTTCATATCCGCCTCGTTCATGGTGCAGATCTCGTCGAGGTTCCACTTTTCGCAGACCTCGATCATCCAACGCATCCTCCTTGCGCCGATCTCCGGGTTTGGCGCGCGCTTCCTTAGCATGCCTCTGAGCTTTCCGACATTCGTAATGGCCTGACCGACGTTTTTGGGAATAGCAGCTTGGATCTTCTGCCTTGTCTGCGAGGCGATCTTGGGACCCTGACCTCCCGTGGAGACCATGACCTGCAGTGGGCCATTGCGGATGAGCGAGCCAAAGTAGAAGTCGCACTCCGGCGGCACGTCTGCTACGTTAACCGGAATGCGTCGATCACGGCATTCGTAGCAGACCTTCTTGGACAGCTCAATGTCGTCGATCGCAGTGAGCACCATGTCGTACTGATCGAGGATTTCGGGATGGGCCGGGTCGTACATGCCGTCGATGTAGTTGGAGACGACTTTCTCGGTGAAGATCCGATAGCGCATCTCGTCGCACAGACCGGAAGAGGGACACATGACGTCGAGAATGGCATCTGCATCGAGGACGTTGACGAGTCGCCCGGCTGCAACGGGCCCACCACCCACGATGAGCACCTTCTTGCCCTTGAGCTGCCAGGCTATCAACAGGCCACCGCCAGGACAGAGGCGCGGGTATTTGTCGGCTTCATTCGCTACGTCCTCCTTGGAAGGGTTCCTCGATGTCATCGTTGCGTGTGTGTGAGAGAGATGCAGAGGGGTGTCGGTGAAGGGAGGTGGAAGATGTGTCGAGGCCGCGAAGGTGGACAACCTTATCTTTGGCCGAAAAATGGAATTGGCATGAATTTGTGGTCTTGGCCAGCTTAGCTGAAATGCATCGAGCTGCAGCTGGCTACATCACGTGATTGAACATCGAGCATCAACTTGCACCACTTTCACTGCACTCTCACATGCTCTGTAGCTCTCGCTGTAGCCTCAATCCAGCCTGAAGGATCTTCAGGACTTGGGATTCCCTTCAAGAAGTGCAAGATACCTATAAAAGCAAGAACAGCAAAGCGGATAAGGTCGATGATGAAAGTGCGGAACGCGGATGTGACCGTCTCAAAGTGGAGGAATTAAGTCGCCGTTCTTCCTCAGAAGAAATCACGACAGAACTGAGCAGCACTTCCCACTTACCTTTCTCCATCACATTGCATTCATCTCCTCTTCGGCTCGGCGGCATTGTCTCGACCTCACAGCTTCATTCAAGGCTCTGCAGGCACACAGACGCGCATCGGTGCGGGTGGGTCGAAATCACTTCGTCGGCATGTCATCAGCATACGCAAAGCAGAAGCTCAAGCAGTCGCGCGATGCTTTGGCTAAGAAGGACTGGTTCGCGGCGGCAGAAGCTGCCAACAGCGTGCTCGAGCAGGAGGGCGACAATTATAACGCAAACGTCTTCCTCGGTCTCGCCCTGTTGAACCAGGAAAAGTTCGACGAGTCCGAAGCGGCCTACCTCAAAGCCACGCGCGATCATCCGACACAGCTGCTGGCGTGGCAGGGACTGCAAAAGTTCTACGACCAGCGCAAGAGCTGGGACAAGCTCCGCGATGTGCTTTATAAGCTCATGGATCTATACAACGACGCAGGGGATGCGACAAAGTGCGCAGAGGCCTTTCAGCGATTGTTGGCGTTAGAGAGGGAAGAGGGCGGACGCAGGCGCGTCATCGATACGCTCTCGCTGCTGCTCCACGACTCCAAGTACCATGACCTACTATCGACGCTAGAGGTACCGGACCAGACACAACCGGAAAAGTCGACCACCTTCGAAACACAGATGGCTATTCACGTCAAGAGTCTTGAAACGCTACTGGAGCTCATCGACCTGTCGCAAAAATGGGAGGCCGACACAATACAAAAGGAGTCGGACAAGCGCAGAATGCGTCTCGACGGAGCCAACAAGGGCAAGGAGGCTCTTACGAACCAAGTACGCCTCGAGGTGTACTCGGACTCGCGGCTGCCAGGCCTCTACGAGTCGGTCCTGTCGCATCCCAAAGCAGAGGACGAGCTTCGCATCGAAGTCGAGGCCAAATTGCTCCGTCATCGCTTCGCTTTGCTCAACTCGTACCCACCGAAGCAGCTGGCAAGAGAATCAGCTCCTACAGGCACAGCAGCCGTCGATCGCAAAGTGCAGGAGAAGCAGGAGCAGGCCGAGCAAGAACAGGAAGAATCGAAACGCAGTCTGCGGGACGAGATCCTCAAGCTCGCCAACGGCATGGTCATCATTGGTTTGCCGGACGAACTGGCATGGGAAATCGATCTCGAATGGACACCCGTCCTCTCACTGGCAGACCTGCGACTGGAACAGGTCCGCAAATTCATCAACCTCTTCCCACGATCAGGCCGCACCAAAGCGTTCCGCTCCTACCTGCTGCTCATCAAGGACGAGCAGTATCTGCACGAGATCAAAGAAGAGGAGAAGCGCGCCGACGTAGAGATCGAACTACCAAAGTCACAGGACGATCTGCTCAACCTCGCCATCGACGGTCTCGAGGAATGCCCCAATTCGGTGCTTGCGCATCGCATCGCGGCCGCGCTGTATCTTCTCGATCGAGACTTCCAGTCCGCATCCGAAGTGGCGACCTCTGCGCTTCACGTCGTTGATCGCATCGAGTCGGACACCGCCGTCGATCTCGCTCAGTCTCGCATCGGCATCAACAAAACCCTCCTGTCAGCTCTGACGCACCTCCATCCACCACAGCACCACGCCAGAGCCTCTCGTCTAGTCGACAGCGCCCTCGAAGCAGACCCCTCCGACATCGACACTCTTCTTGCAAAAGCATACATCGAGCAGGCTGCCTTCCGCTGGGACTCGGCGCGCACCCTCTTCGAGCGCGTCCGAACCATCTCCGCCACCCAAGACCCCGCCTCGTACAAGAATCGCGTCGAACGCATTCTCTCGCTCAGCACCGATCCTTCCCAAGAAGCAAGGATTGAAACCGCCTGGTGCGACGTCAACACCAACAACCTCGAGTCCGCCAAAACAGAGATGGAAGCCATCCTCTCCCGCATCGATCCGATCTCGTACGAGGGTGCCACGGCGGAGCTGCGCGCCAAGCTGTGGTGGCGACTCGGCCGATGTCTCTGGCTGATGGGTGGAGAGTATCGGTCCGACCCCGCGCATGCTTTCACGGCGTTCATTACGGCGCTCAAGCGCAACCCGGCGTTCGCGCCGGCATACACGTCGCTCGGGTTCTACTACGAAGACGTGCTCCAACCGGCCGATCTGGTGCGCTCGAGCAAGTGCTTCCAAAAAGCGTTCGAGCTGGACGCGCGAGAGGACGAGGCGGCGCGACGGCTCGCGGTGGGTTTTGCCGAGGAGCAAGAGTGGGACTTGGTCGAAGTGGTTGCGCGTCGAACGATCGAGGGTGAAGGTGGTGCGGACGCTATTGGTGGTGGGACGTCTGCAGCGGTGCATGCTTCAAGAAGGCATCTGTCGCGCAACGCATGGGCCTGGAAAGCCATCGGCAACGTCGAGGTCGCCAAGAAGCGGTTCGAGGAGGCGATTTTGGCGTTTCAGATTGCGTTGCGTGCCGAGCCGAAAGATCAGGTCTCGTGGCAGAGGCTCGGTCAGGCGTACGCGTTGGCGGGGAGACATGTCGCTGCGCTAAAGTGCTTTGCCAAGTGTCTCGAGCTGGTTCAGGCTGCGGGTGATGCAGAGGACGACGGCTGGCAGGCCAAATACAGCATCGGCGACGTGCATCTCGAGCTAGGTAACTTCGGCACTGCCATTGACACTTTCAGCGAGATCCTCGCCAGCCATCCGGACGAACTCGGCGTCAGGGTGGCGTTGAGCAACGCATTCCTCCTCTCATCCCGTCAGGAGCTGGTTACGGGCTACACGGAGCGCGCGGAGATCTCGGCGATCAGCGCGATCCGCGAAGCAGCACACGCACTGCTCACGCACGACAAGCACCTCCGTTCGGCATGGAAGGTCGTCGCAGACGCCGTGTTCCATCTGTCCAAATTCGGTAGTCTTCATCGATCCACCGCGCTACTGTCATCCGATGGAGGCGGGGAGCTCTCTCCCCTGCTCAAGCTGGCCAACGATCTGGAGACGGATGCAAAGCTCCCCTCGATCAGCGTCGTCACCTACCCCAAGCTCTCCCTCCCCTCCGCCGACGTGACGCCGTTCACCATTCTCCAACTCAGCGTGTGGCTATACAAGCTGCGGGTAGTGCTCAACGCGTCCGACGATGCAGTGGCGGGCAGCGCATGGGCCGACCTCTCCGTCGCCCTCTACCGACTCTCCCTTTCGCTCCTCGATCCTTCCAACCACACTCATCTCACCGCACCTGCATTGGCACCGCTAGTGGACCACGCAAAGTCCACCAGCGACGCAGCGCGCCTCAGCGCAATCGGCTGCATCAAGCAAGCCCTACGCCACACTCCCGGTGACGAATCCTACTGGCTCCTGTTGGGCAATCTCACCTTCACCTCCTCCGCCAGTCTCGCGCAGCACTGCTTCATCCGCGCCATCGAATCCACACCCAAAAGTCCGATCGGCTGGACGCATCTCGGTTTGCTCTATCTGCATCACGGGGACGCAGAGTTGGCGAATGAGAGCTTTATAAAAGCCCAAACGGCTGATCCGGAATACGGGGCTGCGTGGGTGGGGCAGGCGTTGGTTGCGCGTCACTTTGGGGACGTCAAGATGAGCAGAGGGTTGTTGGAGCATGCTGTTTCGCTAACCGATGGAAGTTTGAGCGAGGCCGGCCTAGCGCTGGGCCAGGCGGTGCTAGCCGAGCTTGGGGTAGGGGAAACCACCCTGAGTGGAGCGAGCTTCGCTCTGGGGAGATGCGTGGAGGGTGCACCAGGGGATGCGAGCGTGCTGCACCTCAGTGCGATGTTGTGCGAACGACTGGGGCAGACGGATCTGGCCAGCGAGCGGGTGGAATTGGCAGCGAGGGTGTTGGAGGAGAGGTATGAGAAGACGGAGGTGATGGAGGTGGCACAGCAGTATGCGGTGGCGGAGGGCAATTTGGGGCGGATTCGACTGGGGAGGGGCGATTGCGAGGGGGCCAAGGGGGCGTTTGAGGCGGCGATCGGGCTGTTGGATGGCGAGATGGATGGCGATGGGGGATTGGCACCCGAGGCGGTAAGGGCGGCGAAGATGGGTGCGCAGCTTGGGCTGGCGCTTGCACACCACTTCACCGGCCAGCCCGATGCGGCGCTGGCGAGCGTGCGGGAGGCACTCGACACGGCAACCGGCAGCGCTGCGGAACTGGACCTCACGCTGCACCTTGCCAAGCTGCTGTTCGCCAACTCAGGCACGGGGGCGGTGGAGGAGGTGAAAGAAGCCCTGTTCGCCAACATTCAGGGGAAGACAGTGCACGTGCCGTCCATTCTGGCGCTTGCCGTTCTTGGCCTTGCCAGTGGCGATGCGGATCTGCTAGATGCCGCGCAGTCGGAGTTGGAGTCGCTGCAACAGAGCGGAGACGCGGGCGGGGAGGTGGATAGTGTCGTGCGGCTGTTGGTCGCGATCAAGACGCTCGGCGGGGGCGCAGGCGGCGTGGAGGCGCTGGAGCTCATCCACGGGACCATCCAGAGCGCGATCGGAAGAAGGGACAGTCCACGCTCAGTGTTCAATCTCCACCTCGCGTACCTCAGCCACGCCCTACACGTCGTCGAGAAGGAAGGAAAGGAGGTGTTGGAGGAGGAGAGGAAGGGTCAGGTGCTGGCATACGCGAATTTGACCCAGGACCTCTTTGACACGTACGCAGGTGCTTGGCCGGAGGTCGAGAAGGGTAGAGCGAGGTTGGGCGTCCTGCTGGCGAGGATGAGAGGCGTGTTCGGGGATGAGATGGGTGGTGACGGGAAGAGGAAGGGTGGGGCATTGGTCGAGCTGGCCATTGTGGACGCGCCGTGGGTGCTCATGGCTAGCGCGTAAGATCAATCATCCCGGTCACACCATGTTGTCATCGCTGTACGAAGATTCAACGCATTCAAACAAAAGCTGCTTCACATTCACTGCGTCGACCGACTGCATCGCAGATGAAATTGACATTCGAGGAAAGAACGCTATCAAAAGGCAAAGATAACGCTCCTCCCACTGCCCTTGACAAAGTCGAACCAATCCACAGTATGCCCAGTCGAGTCCATCTTGGCCCAGTAGTCCCTCACCACCTGGATGTTGTCCCTGTTCGCCCTCTCCAGCCCCAAACTCTCGAGATGGTGGATGCAGAACTGCCGGTCGGCGCGCGTCAGCGCCACAGTGCAACACAAGAACCACACGGTGCACATCTCCCAGCTGGCCACATCGAGCCACATTTGGAACGGACCCGGTCCGGCGGTGTCGTCTTCGTTGGCGGCTGATTGGAGCAAGGCGGGATCGTCTTCGTCTATGCCAAAGGTGGCGTTGATGACGGGATCGGGGTGGTTGGCATCGCGGACATCGTTGGTGGGGTCGGAGGCGCGCAGGCCGCCGACGTAGTTCGGCGGGGCGGGACGGTGCGAGGTCGCGCTGCCGGAATTGCGACCGGCTGCGAGGGGCGCGTCGGTGAAGATGGGTGCGATGGGCGAGAAGCTTTGGATCTTCATCATCTTTGCCAAACGAATGATCTCGTGCAAGATGTTCTGCAGTTCCGGATGCAGCGGGCCCCGACGGTGCACGGCTTGCAGGAGATACAGCCGCGCGGTCTGACGCCAGATCTCTTGCAGCGCAAAGGCTCGAACACGCAACGACGAAGAGGTGTTGGGGTCGGTCCAGGGCGGCAGAGACATGACCTTGCGTTCGATCTCGCGTGACCTTTCGGCTACTTCGGTCTCTGAAGGGCGACTCGGCTGGGCCACCGTGCTGCTGATCGGACCCCAGACATCCGCAGACAGGTCCGAGATCAGCTTGAAGCACGTCAGCAGCTCCAACGAGACAAGCGAGATCCTGCCGAAGAACGGCTCGTCCTTGCTCGTCGAGGCATCCTCGCCACCTGCCTGGTTGCTAGTGCGTCGAAGCCTCGATAGCTGGGCAGGTTTGCGCTTGGACACGTCCCGAGTAGTGACGTGCGTCCGTTTGCCTCGGTCCGAGACCGTGTCGAGCACGTCCGTGTAGACAGCTGTCAGCAGCATGATTGATACAAACGAGCCCTTCTTTTCTTCTTCCGCTGCATGATCCATGTCAATGCCTTCACGCTGCATGACCTTGCCCAGCTCCTGGGTGAGCTGACGAGCCCTCTCGGCGCCGGCAAAACAGAGACACGCCCAGCGCAAGTTGATGATGGCGCACAGCTCCTGGTCCAGCGTCAAGTCCTCTCTACTGCGCTCGAGTTCGGCTTTGGCTATGTCGAACCACAGCTCGACGGTAGGCTCTTCCACTATCTGGCCCTTGAACGCGTCACGTGACGGATTTTCCATCTCTTGGATCTTGTCCTCGACGGTGGACAGCTTGCCCGTCAGAGTGCGCGCGGGTGGAAGTGGAGATCGTCCATTGGGATCACTTCGACGAGAGAAGCTGGTGGCTCCGTAGCGCTCCGCACTGACCTTGCCCTGAGCGGACAAGTAGGACCTGTCACCACTGCGTCGACGCTCGATGGTGCTGATCTCTTCTTCGGGCTCGTCGTCTTCGTCATCGGCGTCATCGTCGTCGTCCATGCGCGAGTGAGTCATGTCTTCGTCGTTCGAGTCCTCTGCGACATCGGAACGGATGGACTGCGAGTCGTCATCGTCGTCGTCGTCCTCGTCGCCCGGGAACATATCGACGATAGTTTGAGACATGCCTTCTCCGGACGGTTGTGCAGCAGCTTTGCCGTTGTGTACAGTGTCGGTGGCGAGGGTGGTCCAGTTGGGCGCTGCATTCTTGGCCTGCTGAGCTGGCGGTTTTGGATTGGCTTTTTGCGAGTCTGCTTTGACGCGCTGCACCAGTTCGTGATACGACAAGCAGACGACCACGACGGATGCTCGACATGCTTTGCTGGAACGAATGACGCTCATCAGGTGGTCCACGGCGGCCTGCCGCTTCTTATTGGAGAGAAGCATGAGCGTGGCATGCCAGAAGCGCTCGTAAATGGGACTGTACTTGCTGAGGAGCGAGTCGATGGCGTCTGAGTCGAGGAGCTTGCGGTAGCGGCTTGAGGTCCGTCCAGGTGTGGGCGCTTTACCTTGGCCGGTTTTGGACTGTGCTGAAGCAGGGGTTTCACTGCTAGGTCCAGCAGCTCTCGTTTGGGAAGCAGAGGATGACGCTGTTGGCTCGCCGTTCTTGCTCTGTGCGCCTGGTGCCGATGTGGCCACGTGCGATGGCTCTTGGGTGGACATGGGTGCGTTGTGTGTTTCGAGAGGAGACGACGAGTAGCCAGCCGCGGAGGGAGTGGGGTTCGAGGTTTGCGGTGCTGTGGCGCCGCCATCTGTACCGACCAGAGGACCGGTGAGGCTCATGAGTTCGCTGACAAAGTCGTCGAGCATGATGTTGTCCATGCTGTTGGTGTATCCTTGATTCCATTGGCTGGAACCTGGCGCAGATGGGACTGCACCGGCATTGCTGTTGAGCATGTTCAAGATGGCATTCATGTCGACGGAATTCGTCGGGGCTGACGCATTGGCGGTTTGGTTCGCGATTGTGGCAGCGGCAATGGCTGGATCGACCGCACCGTTGGTGGAGCCTGACGGCCAAATATTGGGCCGATTATATCGAACCGCCGATCGGTTCAAGACGGTGTTGTTTTGGCTCATCCATGCTAGCTGGTTGGCGATGGCGGGGTTCTGCAGGCTGGGGAAAGTGGCAACATTGGGAAGCTGTTGCTGCGGAGCTTGCTGCAAAGAAAAGTGAGCCGATGCGTTCCAAGACTGTGTTGGATCCAAGATGGAAGCATACGCGTTGGCCGATGCGTCGAAGGTGTTGGAGCCTAGCGGAGCAGCCGAAGTGGTTGTTGCTGCGGATGACACATCAGCGTGATGAGCATTGCTGGCAGCACCGACACCGCGCGCAGCTCGAGAGGAAGTGTCGGCTGCTCCGGAAGTGGGATAAGGAGACGGACGTTGTCGCTGCTGCTGCGGCGTAGCTCTTTGCGGCGTAGCGTTCGAACTGAGCTCGCAGTGGATACCACGGTCAGCACATCGATTGCAGGATGTTGCGCCGTTGTGACGAATGCGAAAGTCCTCGTCACACTTCTTGCGGCGCTGCTTGCAGGTGATGCATCCGCTGCGTGATCGTACCTCGCCAGGCTTCCTCGTGCGCGGAGCAGGAGGCGAGCTTGGCCCCGCTGTGTCGTGGCCTTGCGCCATGGCTGTGTTCTCCAATGCCTGCTTCGCGGCGGGACTCGACGCCGAGCAATACGGTACTCAGGTCTGAGAGTGGTGAATGCTCGGTGCTGAGCAGGTTGCGACTGTGATACAGTATTTTGAAGATGATGGACGACGTTTGAGCACTTGGTACACCAGAATTGAGTTGACTCAGGGCACTGAAAGAAGCGTCTTGACCGGGCTGTGCGTTGGTGAGTGAAGGACCCTGGCTCATCTTCGCAACACCCCCCGACGCGTTGAGTTCTTGAAGACATTCGAATCGGATCATATCTTTGGCCAAATCGGCAGATTCAACTCGATAAGGTTTCGTGATTTCCGAGGAGAAGCCGGCAACGCGCTTTTTTGGCTTGTGCGGCGAGACGCATGCACGCACAGCAACGTCATCCATCAACGGCAAAGGGTTTCCGGCGGTGGCCGTGAGTCGAAAACCCTACCTGCGCTTAGAGTCTGTTGGTGGTTTCGAAATTTTGGCCCATTCCACGGTACGATACCGGGACAGATGTCCCGAATTGTCATGACATTGCGGTAGTGTGCCTGATCTGCTCAGAGACGTAAGATGCGTGACGTGAAGAGGCGAAGAACCAATGTGCCGATACGTCAGACGTGCAGCTCCAATCCTGGTGTCGCTTCACTGTTCCCGCCTTTTGACTTCGCATCAGGAAGAGTTGGACTTATCCGACTGGATGCAGTCACGGTCAGACCCTCGTTCATATATGTAAACTTCAGAGTTCGTTCTTCTTCTCTTCCTCTCTTCGTCGCACCTCTCCGTCAATCTCGCCCACACACCAAGTGAGCACTGTCAGCTCACAGCGGCTCCACTTCGAGATGGCAACTACTACCACCGCTGGGTCGCGAGACTCTTCGCAGCCTCCTATCTCCAACGACGAGGCTCTCCGTCGCCTTGGTATGAAGGGCGGCGACTCTTCATCCAAGCCCGCCTCGTCCTCGAAAGGCGGCTACAAGATGGCTCCAGGTGCCCTCACTCCTGCTTTCGGTCTCGGCGACTATGCGCGCTTCTTCGCTTCGGGTGCTCTCTGCGCTACAATCACTCACGGTGCCATGACCCCCATCGATGTGGTCAAGACGCGAATTCAACTCGAGCCAAAGGGCTCCAAAGAGACCATGGTGTCCATGGGTCGCAAGATCATCTCGTCCGAAGGTCCTGCAGGTCTCTTGACCGGCTTTGGTCCTACTGCTGTCGGCTACCTCATCCAAGGTGGTGCGAAGTTTGCCGGTTACGAGTTCTTCAAGAAGAAGGGTGTCGATTGGGCTGGTAGCGACGAGGCCGCTTCGCAATATCGTCAGGTCATCTACCTCGGTGGTGCCTCTGCTGCTGAAGTGATTGCGACCACACTTCTCACACCGCTGGAAGCTGCCCGCATTCGTCTCGTCTCGGAACGTGGCTACGCAAAGGGTCTGGTCGGTGCCATTACTCGCATGGCTGGTGAGGAAGGTCTCGCTGGCTTCTATGCAGGATACGCTCCCATCCTCTGCAAGCAGGTCCCTTACGCCATCGGCCAGTTCGTCACCAACGAGTGGGCTCACACCATGGTCGACTCCACCATCTCGAAAGAGGAGCGCGAAAAGTACGGCAAGGCGGGCGAGGTCACCATCCAGCTCGGTTGCGGTATGGTAGCCGGTGTGGCTGCTGCTGTGCTCTCTCACCCTGCTGACACTCTACTCAGCAAGATCAACAAGGGCGGAGGAGGAAAGGGCAGCGCCATGACCAAGCTCGTTCGTCTGGCCGGCGAGACGGGACCCGTCGGTATCTGGGCCGGTCTGGGTACCAGGGTGCTGATGACCGCCTTCCTCGTCTCAGGACAGTTCTTGCTGTACGCACAGATCGGCCAGATGATTGGCAAACCTCCTGGTATCGAAATCCGTTCCGAGACCGAGAAGCAGCAGTAGCGATAGAGCGCTTAGAATTGGTGTCCGGCCTATGTATTTGTACCTCAGTTTGCAACAAGTATCTTCTCATGACCATGCGTGTGTGTCGTTCATCTCTGACTGGTGATGCAGGTTGGTGACGGCGACGGAAATTTTGGCTCAGGGTCCAAGCATGCAGCTCCAAGAAGAATTCGCTCGGCCAAGTTCAAGCGTGCGCACAGTCCGTGACACAAGCTTGGAACCTCGTCCGTGCTCAGGGCACTCCAGTCCACTCACCACTACCACCATCAACGACCGCTTAGCGAGGCGCAGTCTCAAGTGTCCAGACTTGTGCTCACTCAGAGCGAAGTAGCCGCGCAGCTGATATGAGCCAGGGGGCAGCTGGCACAACGCCCGCAGCTTCCAACTCGTCTAGCTCATCCAGTCGCAATGCGGTGACGGCAGCAGGCTCGTCCGGGGGCAAAAGGCACAAGAAGGTCTCGTCAGTCCGCTTCTTGCTTCTCAACCTGCTGTTTCATGTCGTCTACATCTCTGCCATCTTCGATATCTACTTTACTTCGCCAGTGGTACATCCCGAACCGCGCTTCAGTGTCAAGGGTACCGTACATTCCGAGAGCAGCACAGACCATCTGGAACCTCCGGCGGAGCGTCTTGTACTCATCGTCGGTGATGGCTTGCGTGCCGATATTCTTCTCAAGAAGCACACCGCGCAACTCTTGCCAGCATGGTCAGTGACGCGGGATGCTGCCTACAGTCAAGATGGTGTGATGGGCTCATGGGTCTCTTTCGCAAAGGACCCTCTTCGACAACCGTATCCGTATCCTCTGGCGCTCGAGTCCAACAAATCAACTCAAGGGATGGGCTTGATAGCTGGTAAGATCCCGCATGCAGCCTTTGCAGCACCTTTCCTGCGCAGCGTAGCTCAAAGTCGAGGCGTATGGGGCCTTAGCCATACTCGAGTGCCCACTGAAAGCCGACCCGGGCATGTCGCGATGATCGCTGGCATGTACGAGGACGTCAGTGCCGTTTTGAAAGGGTGGAAGCTCAATCCGATCGCCTTCGACTCGCTGCTCAACCAATCGAGTCACTCATTCGCCTTCGGCTCTCCAGACATCGTGCCCATGTTTGCCGTCGGTGCAGCATCAGACCGCGTAGACATGTCGACCTACCACGAAGACGACGAGGACTTCACCAAAGATGCCTCGCACCTGGACCTGTGGGTCCTAGATCGGTTCAAAGAGCTTCTTGGTAAGGCCAAAGACAACAAGGAGCTCGATGCAAAGATGCGCAGTCCAGGCACCGTCTTCTTTCTGCACTTGCTTGGTCTCGATACCACCGGCCACACCTACCGGCCTTTCTCTCAAGAATACGTTGGCAACACGATTGTGGTCGATGCTATCGCTCGCGAGGTCGAGCGACTGGTAGACGACTTTTATGGAAGAGACGGCAAAACTGCCTTTGTCTTTACAGCAGACCACGGCATGAGCGTCAAGGGCAACCACGGCGACGGTGATCCTGACAACACGCGTACTCCCCTTGTCGCGTGGGGGGCTGGAGTTCGTCGACCTCGGTCAGCGAACCAGACACAGGTCCAAGCGTCAAGAGCAGCGGCAGAGGACGATGCATACTTTGCCGACTGGCACCTGGACGATGTTGTGCGCGCTGACGTGGACCAAGCCGACATCACGCCGCTCATGGCCACGCTGCTAGGCATTCCTGTTCCAGCCAACTCGGAGGGCCGTCTGCGCCTCGACCTGCTCGGCCTCCCTGACGAGCATAAAGCTCGCGCTCTGCTTGCAAATGCACAGCAAGTGCTCGAGACCTATCGAGTCAAGCACAACTCCCGAGCCAGAAGAATGGTACGATACACTCCCTTCGCGCCTCTGTCACAGCACATCGATGAAGCTCGCCCGGGCGAGACGAGAGTCGGCCAGATCCAAGAGCACATCGAGAAAGGTGACTTCGAAATGGCTGTGAGGATGAGCAATGCGCTCATAGACGATGCCGTCGAAGGGGCACACTATTTGCAAACGTACGACTGGCTTTTGCTCTGCTCGATCGTAACATTGGGCTACCTCGGCTCGATGGTCCACGCCTTTTCTTACTTGCTTCGGAATCACATGCTGCCCGAAGAGGTAGTCGATCGAATTGCCGCTCCCACTCTTCCAAATGCTAAGTCATGGCCAAGCTTGCTCAAGATAGCTGTCGCGCCCGTCTCAGGAGCCGTGTTTGCCCTTTTCGCGGCGCAAGAGATGCCTTTCTCGTACTATCTCTATGCAGCATTAGCCTTCTTCTTCTGGGGCCGCATCATCGACGAGCTTCCCCTCTTTTCGGCTGCAATCCGCTACATGTCCCGGGTAGAGGGAGGCTTCTCTGCAGTCAAGACGGTATTCATGCTGGTATCCAGCTTGGCGATTCTTGAGCTGATGGCGGTCGGCTATCTGCATCGAGCAGCTTGGTTTATCGGATTCCTGTTGATAGGCTTCGCTTGGCCAGCTTTCACACTGACTGCCGACTTCAAGTCGGACAACGAGGGACTCATTTTGGTCTGGGGTCTGTCTTGTCTAGCGACTGGTCTATTTACAATCGGCGATGTCAACAAGGAGGAAAGCATCTTACTGCTGATGCTCAGCGCTGGAGCGTTTCTTGCCGCCGGGCTCCTCGTTCTTTCGCGTCCTCAACTCTTCTTTCCAAGAGGAAGCGGTGTCGCTGCTACAGCAAAACTTCCTCACGACACGACTCGTCAAAACGAGAGGCAAGCCGTCGCCGACGAAGCATGCTCGCTCCATCTCAACCACACCCTTCGAACCATTCGCGTGCAATTGGTAGTGCTGGTTGTCACTGCCGTCACGACCGCCGTCTCTGCGCGATCGCTCCAACTCAAGCGAGGCCTGCCCTTTGCAACGCAAGCTCTGGCCTGGATCTGTCTCGCGATCAGCCTCGTCTTTCCCTTTGCCTACGGATTTCGACAGGCGATACTGGTGAAGGGTGACAAGAGCGAATCATCGAGAAGAGTGGTCAGGCAGTCGAGCAGCCAACGATTGGCGATTGTGATCTTCGCCTTTGCTCCCGTATTTGTTCTGCTTTCGCTTCGGGACGAAGTGCTTTTCTTTGGGTGCTACACTGTCACTCTGCTGGTGTGGGCAAAGATGGAAGGCTCGCTACACGAGCAGCAATTCGAAGGCAGAACTCAGCAGTCTGGCAGGGCAAGAAGGCTGCTGCAGCTGCGCGAGCTTCGAGTGAGCCTCTTCTACCTCTTCTTCCTTCACGTCGGGTTTTTCGGCACGGGCAATGTGGCGTCGATTTCGTCGTTCTATCTCTCACCCGTCTATCGGCTGGTCCCGATCTTCAACCCATTCCTCATGGCGACACTGCTGCTGCTCAAGATCCTCGTTCCCTTCCTCATCCTCAACGCAGTCTTTTCGCTGTTGGCGACGACCCCTCCGCTTCCGTCCACCGCAACGACATCCAAGATGTCGATCGAGCGAGGATTCAAGCTGTGTGGAGAGACAGCTCCTGGAGGGCTGGGTCTCGATTCGGCGCTGAGCTTGGTGTTCGGAGCGGGCATCGCAGCAGACGTGCTCGCTCTCAATTTCTTGTTCGCGGTCAAGAGCGAGGGGAGCTGGCTCGAGATTGGGCAGACCATCACACATTTTGTCATGGCCAACCTGTTGCAGATCTTCATGCTTGCTCTGGCAGCCGCGAGCTCAGCAATTATTGGTCACTCCTAAGCTTTGTAATCTTCTGCCTTTCGTGCGAACTCAATAGACGACCCACTTCATAACGTGTCCTCATTCACTCCTTGAGCGGAACAGACTTGATGTGGGCTGAGTCGAGCTGCGCTTCCTGAACGTGATTCTGTCAGAAGGCTGATCAGAGCGTGGGAAAGAACCTTATTCGTCGTGGACAGGCCGTCTCGATGAATTGCGCAAAGTCACGTCGGAAGTCGGAGGAGCACTTTGCACGGCGAGAAAGCCAGATTTTGGGCTTCGCGTCTCAGACCCTGGCTGGCTGCTGCTGCTGCTGCTGCTGCTGCTGCTGCGCGAAATCTGTTTTGAGCTCATGAACGCTCAAACGGGAATGCATACATCAGACCCTGCGCTTTCGCTTTCCCTCCTTCCTTCCGCTCGTCTTACACCGATCCCTTTCCTTCCGCCCCTCCCTATCTCCATCAACACACCTCTCCGCGTTACCGATCTCACCCAATCTACGCTTGAGCCTCCAGCCGATCGCAGGCGATCCGGTCTTGACTTAACACCCTGATCGGCCTTTCGACTCGGCTTGATCGTACCTGCTCCTCCACGACCTCGGCATTACTTCCCTGGTAGCGAGCTCACCCGCGAACTTCCTCCCGCTGCTCTTCGCCGTCTCTCTCATAGCCGCCGCTCGACTGGATGTATGCTGCGGTGTGGTATGCCTATGGTCTGAGATCCTCCACATTGGCACGCTGGACGCCATCGCCCTTTCGAGTCACATTCTCGCCCCTCCTCCATCAGCGTCTACAGGCAACGGGCGACGCATGCACGAAGTGGAAACTTCGCTCTACTGCAGAACCCGCGCGATATCTGGAACCGCTTCTGTTTGCCAGTGCATATAGCGAAGCACACGCCTCATACTCAGCAACATGCCTGCCCCCTGCGTGGCACTCGATAGCACCGATGAGGATGAGGACATCAAGCCTCTCCGCTCTCTCAACGTCAAATCTCGGCCAACACCAAATTCCGACTCCGAATTTGATCAGCTTGAATCAGATGCCGAGGACGAGCTGGTAGAGACGCCATCCTACTTCACACGATCTAGTGCTCGAAACCCTCGACCGGAGGCGGTAGGCGACGGCTCCCGAGCTAAGAGGAACGAGGAGATCAAGAGGCGTGACGAAAAGAAGAGACGCAAAAGGGAGAAGGCAAAAGAGGAGAAGCGCAAGCGCAGGAAGGCCGAGAAGAAGGCGGCCACCATCGCTGCCAGTCAGAATGGAGATCGAAATGGTCACTCTCGACCCGGAGACGCACTCGCTACCAGCCCATCGTCAAGCACCATCTACGACCGGAATGGCACACAAAAATCTCAGGCTGTAGACGTCGTCGAAATAGCAGACGACGACGATGCACCTCTGCCTTCGCTCACTGTCCAGCCCGCACTTCAAGACCAGGCTCAAGTATCTCGTGCTCCTCAGCCGCAGCCAATGAGCGAGGATGAGGTCGAGCTTATCGCAACGCAACCCTCCGCCGAGCTTCCAACCTCAGCTACCTCAGCAACCACCAGATCAAGCTCGGTACCCATCTTGACCGACTCTACTCAGCACGAAGCCCCTTCTCAGCGCGCTGCCTCAGTCATCCCTCAAAGTACCAGCAATGCGTCTGGCAGTGCTGCCGCCCCTATCCAGTTTGCCTCGTCAGATGCGCCTTTTCAACCACCCTCCGCAGCTCAGCAAGACGATCTCCTGAGCTCGGACGTCAGCTCTGTCGTTGTCACCGACTCGGACGAGTTCGATTCTCAAGAAGAATTTTACACCAGTTCCGAGGGGTCTCTTCATGGCTCGGACAGCGAGGAAGGGCTCGGGCATTGGAATGAGTACGATCAGGAGCATTGGCAAGGTTCGACCGCGCATCTCGATGATGCTTACGATGGAAATTTCGTTGTTCGGGCGGTTCTCCGCCATCGGAAGAATCCGAGACGAGGCTTCCTCCAGTACCGCACTGTCTGGCGGGGTTATCCGCCTTACTCGAGCACCTGGGAGCAGGAAAGCAATTTCAACCAGGCGAAGACCATCAGTGACTACTGGAAGCGCCAAGGTGGACGACCAGCCGATGCCATCGAAGACCCTTTTGATCATAGCGCCCATGACTCCGACACGGACGTCGCTGTCAATCGTCGTCCACGACAGCGCGCACACGAGGCCAAGAAGAAAAAGCGTCTCGACATTCGCCGCGATCGAGTCCAGCTAAAACAGTACGAACGGTCGCTCAACGAAGAGACAAGAGCAAGAGAAGCGCGACGAGAGGAGCGCTTCGCACAGATCCGACGTGAGAGGCGATTGACGCTCGAGACGACGCGTCTTCAGGAGAAAGGATCCAGTCGAGGCCAACAAAGGCGTCTCGAAAAGTTGGCGCAGAAGAAATGGCAGCG
The DNA here is from genome assembly GCF_000497045.1 of Kalmanozyma brasiliensis GHG001. Taxonomy (NCBI): domain Eukaryota; kingdom Fungi; phylum Basidiomycota; class Ustilaginomycetes; order Ustilaginales; genus Kalmanozyma; species Kalmanozyma brasiliensis. Next base: position 1,210,247 of record NW_015961948.1, on the reverse strand, counting down.
CTCTGCGGGTGCCGCTGGCTCCCACGCTGCTGGACCGTCTCGGCACAATGCGACGCGGACCGACCGCAACTTGGCCGACATCTCCATGAAGGCTCGCGCAGGTGCATCTGGTACCATCGCTGCTCGGACTCGCGTGTCGCAGCTCAACGACAGCATTCCGGAGGACGACGAGAACCAGATCGTCTTCCGTCGCTCCGCACCCAATTATCCCGGGCTCAGCACATCCATGGCACCGATCCGCGATCGTCCCGGAATGGGCTATGGTCCAGTGCGATCCAGTGGGATACCGTCATCCTCGTCGATCGCAGGGCCGAGTACTGCAACGACCAGTCAAGCACCTGCCCCACGCCCTCCGCCCGGAAGCTACAAAGGTGCGCATCGGCGCGGACCCAAGGTTCAAATGAAGCAAGATTTCGGAAATTTCCTGAATCGTCTGCACGGCGGTGGCGGAGGTGGCAGCGGTGCTAGGCCGGGAGCGATGAACTCGAGTACCGCGCCACCTTTGCAAGCTCCCACAGACAGCAACGGCCGATCGATCTCAACAACCGCTCGAAGGCCTTCGGAAGTGAAAAAGCCGAACCTGCTCGTTCTCAAACCCGTCGAAAATTTCCAGGGCGGTAGCCGTCCGGCACCTTCAGCTCCGGCCGCTCATGCTGACAGCTCCGCCTCGTCTGATGCAGCCGATAACGATGCTTTTGATATTCCAGAAATGAGCGCAGTGCGTAGCCAGTTCAACCCTCGACAACCAGTTCCGGAGGGCGAGGAACAGCTCAATCGAGACAGACAAGCGTCGGGCCCTTCGTCAACCGCAAGAGACGCTGCTCTCAAGCCCAAGCAAGTCAGCTTCGCGCAATCGGGACCGTCGCAACCAGCCGTGGCTCGTAGTCCGGTCGAGGACCCTCGACTCCGCCCTGCAACTGCTGTGACCAGTTCTCAACACGATCCTGCAGCGTCTTGGTCACCAGCGCATGAAGATGGTCAGTGGTCGCCACAAGATTCCGGCTACTTCACCACGGAGACAGCCTCGAACGGCGGTCGCTCTCCTGTGCCTCCGTCACCTGCCGTCCGATCCCCGCTGCACGGAGGAACCGCCAGTCGAGGCCCCAAAGTCCATCAGTCACGGGTGCAACGACGTCTGATTTGGAACGGTTGGTTCGAGTTCGACGTTGGGCACAACCATATCGAGACGGAGGGCGCGCTGTTTGCCCCTGAGCGGCTCTCGGCTGATCGCGTCCAGGCACTGGGTCTGACGAGCTCTGGCAGCACTGTCTGCTTCAACCATTACATGCCATTTGCTCATCTTCGCGATGTTCTCGCTGGGCAATCCATGAAAGCTGATGACGTCTTGCTGCTCCATGCACATGGTCTCGGAGCGCCTCAAGCCCGATCCTCGGTGGATCAGCTTTCCGAACAGCTGAAGGCCCTCGACGTCGCGCTGTTTGCCTGTGCGGACGAAGCCGCCGTCATGGGCGAAGCTTCCGGGCTCAAAGATTACCTCGTCGCATTTTCGAGCAAGTACACGGCCGACCACATCAAGGGAGTGCCCCCTTCGCTCGCGGACGCTATTGGGCAACCATACACAATTTGTGTGGTCCCACTGCAGCTGGACCACCACCCAGCTCCATCATCCCAGATCTCCTTCGATCCGCTTCCGCGCCTCGATTCGAATGTCGATAGCGTACTTGACGCCGCCATCGGCAAGAACTTCGGTGATGATTTCCACGTCACTAGTCACGACGTTCGCAAGATCAGGTTGGCGGCACAACGCTATGGAGTCACGAAGAAGGTCTACAAGGACATGCGCAGCAAGTACAATGTGATCTTTCAGGGCGTCAATCCTCTTGCTTACGAGAGGATCATGATCTACTCCATGGCGCGCATCTTCGAAGGCGGCGCCCGCCTCGGTTTGGACCCGGAGAAGGACGCCAAACTCTGGAAAGACACCCAGCGTGGTACCAACATCTTCGTGCGCCGAGCCGCGTTCCAGCAGATGCTTTCCAGCGATCAGACCACCGACGACCCGCGGGTACCCTCGCTAGCTCCTGTCTTGCGCCGCATGAAGCGTCATCCGCTCTGCAATTTCTTCTTGTTTGGATTCTCGTCTGTCGATCCGGATGAGCGTATCTGCGAATTCTTCCCAGGTCGCTCCGGCTTGGTCACATTCACCTTCACGACCATCTTGGCCGACCTTCTACGATCCAGCATGGCAAGTCCGGAGCAGGATCCGCTGGACAAGGAAGAAGGGCAACTCACGCAGACCGACAAGACGCCGCCGGACTCGATTCTCTGCAATGCAGCTTTCCATCTAGCAGACCACTGGAAAGTCCGAATCCACCCGTGGGTCCGAACCTGTTTCAAGCTTCTTGCCGATCATCTCGAGCCCGTGTGCCGAGCTCTAGATCTGATCGGCGAGGATCAGGAGTTTCCGATCGAGCTCATGCTCGAATTGGATGCGAAGCTCGAGACGCTCTACACATCTGCGCTATGCGAGGAGTGGTCGGTCGACGACATCAGTGGCCTGCCGTTTGACGAGCCGACCGAGGTACCCGACGAGCCTGCAGAGCTGGTGAAGCGCGTTGATGATGAGGTGCTCGCCACCCTGCGCAAGGCTCAGATGGCAAGTTCGCGCGATACGCGTTTCCACGTGCTGGTTTCGCAGGGAGAGGAGATGTCGGAGAAGCAACTGGCAGGGATCGAGAAGATCTCTTTGAACGAATTCGGCGCAGACAAGTGTCGGGAGCTGGCAAGGCTGCCAGGCAACTGAAGCACCGGCGCTTTGTATCGATGTAGCTCCCACGCAATTTGTACGACCGGGTGTATGATATTCGATTCGACCGTATGTCACCTTCTCCGCTAGCTCTGCTTGTTTCATGAGTGATGTCCTTTTCGAACAGGGCGTTGATCGTTTGTTGCGTGTGGAAGACGTTCGAGTCGAGTTGCGTTGTTGGCGAGACATGTTGGACCCTGAAATGCAGCGCACGCGGTTTTGCGCGCACAGACTCACGCTTCGGTCTCGAATCAGATCACCTTCACTCCACCATCCTCCTCGACAGAGTCATCAGACAGACGCCTCGCACTGACAACTAGCCGAAGTTGGCGCGATCTGTCGTCCCTCAGCGGAGAAATCACCAGCCTCCCGTGGTAGCTGGCGCAATGCTTTGGATGCACCGGTCGTAGAATCGTTCATCCTCACCAACACGTCGACGGCTCCCATCGACAGGGACGAGGTCGTCGGATGCACACACATCACGGTCCGTGCATTGATCTCTGAGCTGGACAGCAAGATCACCCAGCGCAATGGATCGCGACTTCTACTCCTTCATCCGGCTGTCGGACCTCAGCCTCAATCTCACCTTCCGCATCTCATCGCTTCAAGGCCGACTCGACCGTTTGACGCGGACACAGCTGCTTGATAAGCCGGAAAGCCGACACTGGGGCGCTCAACACTCTCAGTTTCCGGACCTCATCGTCGAGTGCCGTCTCTTCTCGGACAATAAGCCGCTCAGCATCCCGGTCAAAACAGCATACAAGCCCTTCCGCAACAATCATCAGTGGAACGAATGGATCACAATACCCTACAAGCTGTGCGACCTGCCACTTGGCGCTCAGCTAACGTTTACGATCTACGACGTCGCCTCGAGTCGAGCCTCGCGCATCATCGGCGGCACAACGCTGCCGCTGTTCAGCAAGAAGGGCACGCTCAAGTCGGCCCAGCATCGATTGTTCGTGTGGAAGGGAGTCAAGGCGGATGGAAGCAACGAGACGGCAACGCCGAGCAAGGTCGGCGAGATGAAGGATGAGATGGGCAGGCTGGAGAAGCTCATCAAGCGTCACGAGCGCGG